>NW_017731491.1:545853-582840 GCF_001890085.2 Hipposideros armiger | reverse complement strand
CAATATATCATTGATTGACCTTTGTTCTTTATATAAATAAATGACCTTTGAAAAACATAGACAAAATACGTCATGACTTTTCCGACAACCCAATAGAACAATCAATGTACATACTTAAAATGTTGAGGTGCATTTGTTATTATTGATCCCTTTTTGTATTAGCTTCCTGGAACCTTTACAAGGTAATGCTATAGGCTGCAAAGTTTACTCTGATGATCTTAATACTCCAATGTTATGAATCTAAATTAAAGTGCACCCTAGAACACTCCTAAAACTAGCAAAATGATTTTCTGAGATATAACGGCTCTGCTGCTCCCCACAGCTTTTATTCTGCTCTTCCTAAATCCCCATTAAGAGCTCTGCTCTATTGAGGCCTGCCACTGTTCTTATCTGACATCCAAATGAACAGACCCCTATCTGCAACCATTATTAAGCTAGTCAGCCATCTCCATGGTGATTCAAGGACAGGAGGATGGGGAGCAGGTCGCTCCCTTTCTCGAGTCCCTGTTGCTTATTTCCTGTCTTATTGTTACCAGGGACAGAAGCTCCAAACCTGTCTGGGCCGTAGTTCCTGTTTCCCTGCCCTTTCCAATGAGAGATTGATGCGTTAACTATTGGCTCTAACGATTCCTCTAATGAAGCCTCCATGGCTCTGTTGGGTTCCCATTAACAACGGTTGAGCGCTACTGCCCTCTTGTGGTGGATAGATGCCAGATCTTTGCAGCTTGACGGACGACAGAGCCAATTTGCACAGATTCATAATTCTTTCAAACAGATAAACTACTTTTTTTCTTTTGTAACCATAAGAAATTATGCGCTTTTGCTTTGCTTTGGTAAGGGTTATAGTAAATTTTTGAATACATCTGAGCTAAAATAATTGCTGAGTCAACTTTTGGATATGTTTATAAACCTATTTAGAAACATTTTATGGTATTTGTGTAGGTTCCCATTTAATCAAACTTTATATAGGGAAGTCATTTTGCTGAAAACATTGGGATGCTATGGAATATTTCTAATTAAAATTCCATTTATGGATTATACTGCTTTAACACTGGGTTCAGTTAAATCCTTTAGGCATTATAGACAACCAGAAAGATGAGCAAAGCAAAAAAAAAAAAAGAAGTGTTTAAGGGGTAAGTCCAAAAGTTAAAGTGTAATTAACTGCCTCTTTCAACTAACAACTAACCCAGGATCAGAAATACTGCTTTATTTCCTGAATGCTCCTCTTCTTATCATTAGTTCTCTTAGTTTTAGTTCTTTTATTTCTGTTGTTTCACATACCCTATGTCACCCTTTAACATCACTGCCACATGCAGTGAACTGAAGGTCCATGCAACATTATATACTTAAAAGGGTATGTGTGTGCAAATATTCAGTTTTTATGTAGGCAGGAGAAGTCATATTTGCCATGGCAGTTGGACATTTAATATGTCATTGTTAATTTAATGTGGTCTCAAAGGCACTGGAGAGTGCGGCTTCCAGCTCATCAGGAAAGAATCAGTGTTAAATGAGGAGGTAAAAACACATTTTTTCTTGAGTTATCAAAGCTTGGGTGGAAGTTTGTTCCAGGCTGCACATTAAGTTCTTGCAAGTATATTAGTTTCATTCCTATTGTAAGTATAATTTCTGTACAATATCACATTGTGTCGGCTTTTAAAGATGATATAGCTATAAATCAAATTATGAAGGAATAGAAATCAATGCAATTTATCTTTATGAAAATTCATATTTTAATGCAGTGGCCTCCAAACTAGGATCATGTACCTCTATCAGTAACATATGTTGAGCATGATCCCAATATATGTATATTTATATACAAATTATTTGTTTTAAAACATTTTTAAAAAATAGAAATTAGACATCGGTGGGATGAAATCATTACAAATAAAAGCCCTACAATATTTTTCTTGTGCTCCAATGGGACAGGTATCAGTTGTTTGTGCCTTTTGTTTGCTCCTTTTTGTTTGGATTTCGGTGGGGGAAGCCTACATACAGATGTCTCAATAGACACTCATACTCTCCCAGCTTTCACTCAGGTCCTTTCCCTCTCAACTGATGTCTCTCAGTCCAGAGACTTTCTATGTTACCTTCTCTTAGGAATAAATTTCTGGGGTTAGGTGGGGAAGTTGCCAAATGGTGTGATATAGAGAAAATGAGATACAGAGACCAAAACACTAAAACAGAAAAAAAGCGGAGAAACAACAGGGAGAAGCAAACTTCAAAAAATAATTATCATTAATATCCTCAGAGAGATAAGACATTGCATTCATGAAACAGAACAAAATGTTGTAGAAAGCAAATACTTAAATAACAACAACAAAAGCTGTCAGCCATTAAAACACGCAGAAACAAAAATTCAATAGGATTAGAAGGTTGAGAGAATGTCTCAGAAAGTGAAAGAAAAAAGACAAACAGATAGAAAATGGGAGAGAAAATATAGATGTTTTTGGAGACTGAATCTAGGAGATCCAATGTCTAAATAATAGGAGTTCCAAAGAAGGAACCCAGAAAAGAAAGGCCAGGGCCACCACCCACCTCTAGGTCGGTCACTTTAGCATAAATGAGAAAAGGCACCTACCATGGAGTAACTGCACTCAGTGAGCACACAGCTTGGTGAACAGAAAAAGATGTGTGAAGAAAGAGATCCCCCTCCCCCAAGTAGATGTAGCCTTAAGCTAAAACACAATTTAGTGAATGGAGCCCTGGTTAGATTTCAGCCCCCACCCACCTCCTCAGCAGGGCACCCACACGAAAACTTGTAAACAAATGTTTATAGCAGCATTATTTACAATAACCAAAAAGTAGAAACAATCCACATGTCCATCAACTGATAATTGGATGAATGGAAAGTGGTATATCCATATAATAGACTATCATTCAGCTGTAAAAAAGGAATGAAGTACTGATACATGCTAAAACATAGATGAATGTTGAAACATTATGCTAAGTGAAAGAATCCAAATACAAAAGGCCACTGTTATATGATTCCATTTATATGAAATGTCCAGAGCAGGCAAATCTATATACACAGAAAGTAGATTAGTGGTTGCCAGGGACTGGGGTGAGGACAGGCAAGGGGGAGTGACTGCTAATGGGACTGGATTTCTATTGGAGTGATGAAAATGTTCTAAAATTAAGTAGTGGTGATAGTGACACAATCTGGTGAATATACTAAAAAATACTGAATGGTACACTTTAAAATGGTACACTTTGTGGTGTGTGAATTATATCTCAATTTCTGAAAAAAAAGACAACGGGCAATGTCTTCTAAATTATATTATCTGGCAAATTACAAATAAAATGTGAGGGTTGAATAAAAACATTTTCAAACATGAAAGGTCTCAAAAAATTTACCATTCATGCACTGTTACTCAGAAAACTACTGGAGATATTCTACCTCAAAACGTGGGAGTAGACCGAGAAAGAACAAACCAAGAGAACAGCAAAGTAAATTTCTATGACAGTGGCAAAATAAATTTCACAAATGCAGTTGAGTAGCAGATCTGGGGTAGGGGAAGACTCCAGATATAAAGAAAATTAAGATTTCTAGAAGCGATGGCTTCAAGGAAAAAAAAAGAAATTGGAACCTAAAAAATTACCTGATAGAATTGACCTTTTGGGAAATTACACGAGGAAACAAATGGAAAGAGTGGGAATTACCAAGAAGTACAAAGATAACTAAGCAATTTTTAAAATAAAAGGCAACTATTTACTTCATGAAAACTACAAGTGAAAAAAGGAGCAACCAAAATGTGCCACAACACTCATCTGTGGATAATATTTGCATAGGCAAAATAATGTAAACACTGCATTTTGATTTAACCCCCAACTGTAATATAACTACATTGGGAGCATAGGGTAAGAAGTTGGTGATGTAACAGAACTAAGCTTTAATCTATAATGAGGAAATCAATTGACAAGGTTTAAAATGGATGAATCAAAAGATAGCAATATTGCATAATAAATAAATGTGCAAATGTCAGATAAAACAGTTAAAATAGTAAAAAAGAATTGCCTGCAGTGAGGGAAGCTGGGGAGAGTGAGAAGAAAGAAGAGGGATGGGCTAGTGACTTTTCTTGTTAGAAGGTTTTAGTTCTAGCAGGTTTTTCAAAGTACTTTAATAAAAATATAAATTTTATAATCATTTTGGGATAAAAGATTGTTTTAACATCACTAAAATGAAAATATATATATATATACCAGAGTGTCAAGGGAACTTGAAAAATATACTTGCCTTAAATAGAAAAATGTTCTCATTAAATTGATTTTAATAGCCTTTATGATATGAAAGCAGCAGTGATGTTACTTAGACAAAAAAAACATTTTTAGTGATTTATCTTAACAACTACTGTTAGAAAACGTCAAAATTTAAAATCAAAAGGTATGATAAGGAACTGAAAGAGAACTGCTGTTTTTTTGGGGGGGTTTTCCTCCCCTCTCACCCCCCTACCCCATGACTTAGGCTGAAAATGAAAGGTCTGCTTGCATGGGAAATGGGTCCAGCATCCATGCCCCAGGTCATTACCAAGCCCAAAAATAGCCTCCTGAACAGTGTGTGAGTGAATATTTGTGTAATATCTTAACTAAAAGGGCCCTTTAAGAGGTTCTTGCCAGAGAAAAAAAGGGAATCTATTCTAAAATTGAATGAATGTTTCCTTTTCTAGAGCCTGAAATCCATGAGCAACCCATAAATGGCACACTCTAGGCTCCCTGTCAAGCCCGGGTCTGATTATGATAGCAGCTCTTTGCCTACAGCTAGGAGCCAACAAGTCCTGGAAGGGACCACCACCCAAGAATACTAGGTCCAAAACATTGGAAAAGAACTGTTACTGAATCCAAGCCAATGGCAGTACACAGAGGGTCCAAATGAATAGGACAAAACAATGTTCTTGGTATCCTGTTGTCCATTCAGTCTGACTCGTTTAAAAGAACCAGGTACATACTCACAGTTACAGACTCAGTCAGGACTGTATTTATATTTATTCTTTCTGGATGGTTGGTAGAATGTTGTGAACGGTTTCTGTCTGATCTTCAGCTACGCATGGGAAGTGAAGGAAAGAGTCTTGTTCGTCTTTTGGAATTGAGAGAGGTAGAGAACAGCACTCGCTAGAGCCATCGTAGCAGGAGCAGCAGTTAGGAAAAGATCTCTTGGGGAGGGTGAATCTTGTGGACAAGCGTGAATCACAGCTGTGAGTCCAGCAGTCCATTCCCTGGATGGCGGGGCATCTCCCTCCATCGTCATCCTTGGAGGATCATGATGGCGATCATCTTTATAGATAATAGCACTGAGGCCCTGTCTGCTTTGGCGGTGGAGGAGTCCTGGGACTCTTGCAGTAAAAGTAGGGGGGGGGGCATAGGGAACTCTTGCTGAAGCCAGTGTCTGTGGATATAGACCCTTGGATTTAGGCATGGGAAGGAAGTATAGCCATTTGTCAGAAATACAGGTTCTGGACAGTAAAGTGATTCTGGTCACACTTCAGTGAAAGACAGCTCTTCTTGCCTTTAGGTCTGAGAACATTTCCTGGTGCGACATCTGTCCAAATGTCTAGGGAGGGGGACATGGGACAGACAGGTATGGGGCACCCTACAGAAAGACCAGGTGAGGCTGGCAGCAGAGGTCCAAAGTGGAGTGGGGAGAACAGATTCTTGAGAAGATGGTCAGGTCCTGGGTTCTTCAGGTAGAAGAGGCCAAGTACTGGGGGTACTTTAGGAGGAGAGTAGCAGGCTACTGATGTGCTACTGTACATACAGCTGCCTGGGGGTCATACAGCGATCATGGGGGTCACCGGGTCCACCACAGGGAAGTGTCTCAGCAACAGGCAATTCCCATGCAATGGCCCAGCCTTGGTAAGCCAAGCCTGCTGAACAAAGCAGCTCTGTCACAGGTGACTGCCTCAATCTAAAGGTGACACAGCTGCCTGGAATGCCACCAGACTATAAAATACCCCTTTCTAGAAATGCAAATCAAAACCACAATGAGATACCACATCACATCTGTTAGAATGGTTATGATAAAAAAGACCAGCAATAACAAGTGTTGGTGAGGATGTGAGAAAGGAGAACACTTGTGCACTGTCAGTGGGAATGTAAATTGGTGCAGCCTCTGTGGAAAACAATATAGGGGTTCCTCAAAACATTAGAAATAGAACTACCATATGATCCAGCAGCTCCACTTTGGGGTATATACCCAAAGGAAATGAAATCACTATCTTGAAGAGATAGCTGCACCCCTTGTCCATTACAACATTCTAATATCCAAGACATGGAAACAACCTAAGTGCCTATTGACAGATGAATGGGTAAAAAAAATAAGTGTGGTATATATGTACAATGGAATGTTATTCAGCCATAAAAAAGAAGGAAATCCTGCCATTTGCAACAACATGGATGGAACTTGAAGGCATTATGTTAAGTGAAATAAATCAGACAGAGAACGACAAATACTGTATGGTCTCACTCATATGTGGAATCTAAATAAAATGAATTCTTAGAAACAGAACAGATTGGTAGTTGCCAAAGGTGGGGGATGGGGAAAATGGGTGAAGCTGAAAGTTGAGGGAAATGGGTGAAGGTGGTCAAAAGGTACAAACTTCTAGTTATAAATAAATTATGGGGGGTGTAATGCACAGCCTTGTGACTATAGTTAACAATACTGTATTGTATATTTGAAAGTTGCTAAAATATTGGGTTGTTGGAAAAGTCATGACGCATTTTTGCAATGAAAAACATAGAAAAAAATGTCATGACTTTTCCCACAACCCAATAAATCTTTATAGTTCTCATCACAAGTAAAAATTGTAACTATGTATAGTGATGGATGTTAACTAAACCTATTGTAGTGAATATATATATATATATATATATATATATCTCAAATCATAATGCTGTATACCTTAAACTAATACAATGTTATATGTCATCTCATTGTTATATGTCAAAATGGAAAAAAAGTGTACCTCTTCTCAACATTAAAAAAGTACCCCTTTCTAGAACTGGGATGAAGTTGGATAGGAGTTGGCATCAGAAGCCCTAAGAAAGTGTGGGCACATCATCAGCCCTAATTCTATCTTCTTGGCAAAATCATTAGTTTGGAAGGCTTGGTGGGTTAGGAGCTATGCTAACAGTCCCTCCCCATCCTGGGAAGAACCTACAGATATTGTTAGTAGTATTTCGTGCTGACTGGGGTCATTAAGCAGGGGTCTTACTTAATGCTGCCAGAAGGCTCAGATAAAATTTGAGCAACAGATTAGGAGGCCAGAAAACTCCTCTCTTTCTGGCATAAAGAGAAAGGTGCCCCAAAGATCCCTCTTCCTTTCCCCAAACAGGGAGCTTAGAATTTCCTGACAACTGCGTCTGAAAGAGAGAGGGCTGGTATCTGGGTGGCTGATGAACTGTCTCAATGGCTGCAGAGACTGTGTAATGCTAAAGGCTGGATGGTGGTGGTAGGGGAGCCCAGCGGATACTGGTTTCTGGCTGATTCTAGCTCTGTTAACTGCAGCTGGTATTCTTGCCACCTGAGGAAACTGTTGGAAAAGAGAAAGTGGTGGGGAGCATTGGAGATGAAGCGTGCCCCGGAATCAGCTGGCACAGATCAAAGTGGAGGCAAGCAGAGGGAACACATTTGCATGTTTTCTGTCTGTGACAACAAGAGGTGGTTCTGATAAACAAGTGGAAGGTGGAGCCTGAAGAGGTTCCCTTGAAGCATTGGTACAATGGCACAGAAAGTGCCTTTGTCTGGGGATGGGCTTATTAAGGGCTGAGAGCCAATTCCTGACTACACCTGGAAGGTAAGAGTGTAGAGGGGCCTGCTCCTCATCCCCAGATCCCATCTGACAGAGAGACTGGATTGGACACGGGAGGGTGTCTGAGTCCTCACCCAAGAAGGGAAGCATCAGTTTGAGAGGACACAAGTGACCCTGGCAGCAGGGTCTGGCTCTAGGCCAAGAGGCTGGCAGATTGGGTGGGGATCAAAGTGGATAGGGGCTCAGGGAGAATGTCAGTTCGACAAAGTGGTCACACATGGAGGGCGGGGGGTACTGGGGCTCATAGTGGGGACTAAATCTGCTCCAAAGGGAAGAGCAGCAAGCAATGAGGCACTGACATAGAAAACATTTTTCAGGATTTTTAAGTCCTCAGTGAACACTGAGCATAGGAGCCTATGCAGTAAACAAGGATTCATTTTTGTTGCTGTTGTTTCCCTTGAATCACTTGCTTAGAAGAAGTGACACCTGTGACACCTATGCATCCACCTATGCAGCCCAGACCCATGAAGCTGCAGTAGAAGCCATTCCAAATAAGAATGCTAATCTTTACGCACATCACTCATAATCTGTATTAATTCATGTTAACTTTTATTTGAATCTTGTGTTCTCTCTTATTCTCTACCACTTTCCAAACTTCTGGGCCAGAAGATCTCTCTGTCACCCATGCCCCCTGGCTCACTGCTACATGCTCCCCCTGCACTACACGTGTCCACTGCCACAGACACCCTGACAAGTGAGGTTGTCTTCCTCTGGGTGCCTTTTCCTTTCTCTTGTCTGAGGCGTCTCTCTGGTTCTGAGCCTCTCAGCCTAATATATTTCACAGACGTCCAGAAACCCTTGGTCCAGTCTCTACACAGTAGGAAGGGGAGAGGGAGGAGAGGGACAGGTTTAGTGGGCAATTTCTATAGAGCCATTTTCCCAATTGTTGATTAATTTTTTCATCAATAACAAAAAAGAAACAAACTTTAAATATATTCCTTACTGGTCCATTCACATAAACGACCTGAGGTCTCTGGTGGGGTAATATGCACCCATGGAGGAATGAGTGCTTCTATATGTATATTTACTCTTATATGTGGCCAGTTCTTTGTGACCGAAGAGCTCATGACCTTCTCCAACCTGGGAGCCTCACTGTTCTCGATTCCTGCTGATTCTCCTCCGGAAAGTCTATATTACTAGTCTATGAAGACTCATAATCTATTGTTTTCTTTGGTTCTTCATTGAAGCAAAAGATAATAATAGCCTTTTTGGCTTAATGTACTTGTTTCCTATCCTACTCACTTGTGTTTGTTAATGAATAATACACATGTAGTCAATAAGTGGGAGGCTGATGTGCTTTTGCATTCTCACATGTGTGGCATAGGCAGTCACTTTGGGGAATGCAGTCAATTATAGACAGTGTCCCTCCTTTTAGGAGACTATAATCAGAACTCTTTTTTTTCCCCTAAAAATTGAATTTATGAGCCACTTGGTTTCTTCAAGTATCTCCGAATTGCAATTGTGTTTTATTGCTGTTAGTATAGCTTTAGAGACCATAATTAAGTGGAAATTTACCTCTGATATATTCACCAATGAGCTTTACATTAGCTTTCACATGCTTGACAGTTGGATCAAAGGAACAAATATTCTCGACTAAGTATCTGTTAACATACTGTGAACAAAAAACAAAAGTTATGGGATCAACAACAAGTGGAACTAGAGTACACAATTCACCAGTTTACATATATAAATTTGAGAATAGGCAAAACCAACCTATGGCATTAGAAGTCAGGCTTCTAACCTGGTCACCCTTGGTGTTTGTGTGTGTGTGTGTGTGTGTGTGTGTGTGTGTGTTGGGGGTGATAGGAGAGTACAAAGGAGGGCTTTTGGAATGCCAATAATGATCTGTTTCTTGATCTAGGTGCTGGTTAAAAAAGTTCATTGTGTAAAAATTCTTGCATGATTTCTGCAATTATGATTTGTATACCTAAACTTGTGTGGGTTCTTTTTCAATAAAAAGAGTACTTAAAAAAATACTTACCACTGCTTCCAGTCAAGATGGCAGAATAGGTAAATGCTGTGCTTGCCTCCTCCCACGACCACATCAAAATTATAACTAAACTACAGAACAACCATCATTGAGAATCACCTGAACTCTAACTAAACAGAAGTCCTATAACTAAGGATGTACAGAAGAAGCCACATCGAGACTGGTAGGAGGGGTAAAGACACAGAGTGGGTTAGTCCCACACCCATGTGTGGAGGTTAAACATCAGGAGGTAAAAACCAGCTGCGGAGGACCCCCGAGGAGTGATGAGTCCCAGCTCCACACCAGGCTCCCCAGCTCAGTGTTTCAGAGCCAGGAAGAGAAGTCCCTGTAACTTCTGGCTGTGAAAACCAGCAGACATTGTGGCTGTGTGAGATGAAGGGCTGCTAGAGTCCCAAGTGTTCCGCTTAGAAGTCCCAAGTGTTCCTCTTAAAAAGCCCAAGTACAGACTTGCTGACATACTCACTTGCTCTGAGCTTCAGTGTTGGGACAGGCGCTCAAAAAGCACCAGGGGCACATGGGGAGGAACTGGATTCAGGGCAAGGGCTGGAGGGGCAGCTTTCTTCTAGACAAAAGTGCTGGCAGAAGCCATTGTTCCTTTGTTGAGCCCTCCCCACTATCCAGCCTGCGCGCACACAGGCAAGTGCCATATCTGAGTCTGCATAAGCTTAGCTAACTCCATTTGTCCTGCCCTGGTGACTCCTTAAGACCCCATCCCACCCAACTTGCAGACACCTCCACTCCCCCGCCACCATGCCACTTCCAGTTGTTTTTCCATACAAATGCCGGTCTTGGCTCACACTGTAGACTTTCCTAAAATCTCTCAAAGGTTCATAAACTCCAAACAGCAGCATCTGGACTCAGCATGCCCTATACCTCTTGCTACATATCCCCAAGCCCAGCATTAGCAGCAGCCAACCTCAGTTGGCAGCGTAGCCTCTTCCAGGCACCTCCATGCCCACACAAGTGGCAACCACCTGCATATCACTTCGTAGCTCATACCTAGTGGCCCCAGGCAGGGCACAGGCAGTGGTTGACCTAGGCCTGCACCAGAGTCCCTCCCAAGAGGACCAAGAACCAACACGCCTGGTGGCCAGCTTCAGACCACACCAGAGCACCACCCAACCACCTCCACAAATGACACACCCAAAGGGCAGATTTGGCAGGCACCAGAGCCCTGCTAAAGCAAATCCTGCTCTATAGGGTTAGCCTGTGCATAACAGCTCCCACTCTAGTCACAGCCAATCCTCACAACCAATCATCCTGAGAGACAATCCCTCCCATTGACATGCCAACTGCATCAAGGTTCAACTACAAGAGGGCACACACAACACACACAAGGAACACACCTGGAGCCCTGGCTTAGGATGCTGTGCCATTGGGCCCCTACTACATAAGGCCACTCTACTAAGACCAGAGACATAACAGCTGTACTTAATACATAAAAACAAACACAGGAAGGCAGCCAAAATGAGGAGACAAAGAAACATGTTCCAAATGAAAGAACAGAACAAAGCTCCAGAAAAAGAACTAAACAAAATGGAGATAAGCAATCTACCAGATGCAGAGTTCAAAACATTGGTCAACAAAGAGATAAGAAATATAAAAATGGAGATAGACAATATAAAAAAGAGCCAGCCAGAAATGAAGAATACAATAACTGAAATGCAGAATACATTAGAGGGAATCAACAGTAGATTAGATGAAGCAGAGAACTGAACCAGCAATTTGGAAAATAAAGTAGTAGAAAACACCCCGTCAGAACAGCAAAAAGAAAAAAGAACCCAAACAAATGAGGATAGTTTAAGGGAACTCTGGAACAACATTAAGCATGCCAACATTCACATTATGGGGTACAAGAAGGAGAAGAGAGAGAGCAAGGAATTGAAAACCTATTTGAAGAAATAATGACAGAAAACTTCCCTAACGTGGTAAAAGAAATAGACATATAAGCACAGGAAGTGCAGAGAGTCCCAAAAAAGATGAACCCAAAGAGGCCCACACCCAGATACATCATAATTAAAATGCCAAAGGTTTAAAATAAAGAGAGAATCTTAAAAGCAGCAAGGGAAAAGCAATTAGTTACCTACAAGGGAGTTCCCACAAGACTGTCAGCTGATTTCTCAACAGAAACTTTGCAGGCCAGTAGGGACTAACAGGAAATAGTCAAAATAATGAAAAACAAGGACCTACAACCAAGATTACTCTACCCAGCAAAACATCATTTAGAATCAAAGGACAGATAAAGAGCTTCCCAGACAAGAAAAAGCTAAACGAGTTCATCACCACCAAAGTAGTATTACAAAAAATGTTAAAGGGAGTTCTTTAAGAAGAAAAAGATAAAAAATATAAATAATAAAATGGCAATAACAACATAGCTATCAACAGTTACTTTAAATGTAAATGGATTAAGCGTATCAATCAAAAGACATAGGGTGGCTGAATGGATAAGAAAACAATACCCATACATATGCTGTCTATAAGAGACTCATTTCAGATCAAAAGACACACACACAGACTGAAAGTAAAGGGATGGAAAAAGATATTTCATGAAAATGGAAACAAACAAAAAGCTAAGGCAGCAATACTTATACCAGACAAAATTGACTTTAAAACAAAGGCTATAACAATAGACAAAGAAGGACCCAATAATTCCACTTCTGGGTATTTACCATATTTCCCTATGTATAAGATGCACCCTTTTTTGAAAAATTTGGGATCTAAAAACTGGGTGCGTCTTATACAGTGGTTGTAGATTTTTTTACTTGCATTTCCCGCTTTTTCGCGCTGTTGCCTTTACGCTCATTGTTTCGTACTTGTTACCGGTATATTACGGTAGGTTACGTTTTTGCCACGTTCTGCCCGGAAATGGCTCAGAAAAGATTTTCGGACAGTGCTAAATTCAAGTTAAAAGTGATCCAGTTTGCAGAAGTGAATGGAAATCATGCTGCTGAACGTAAGTTTGGTCCTCCTCCAACTGAGAAAACAATCCGAGACTGGCTACGGGAAGAAGAAACCCTACTGAAAACGCCACGGCAGAAGGTGGCCATGAGAGGCAATATTTGAAGACAGTAATTTGTCATCAGATGAGGACAAGCTAATGGTTGGGAGTTTTGATAGTGATGAGGAGTTATATGAATTTTATGATGAATAAAACTTGAGTTCAATAACTTTATGTAATACATTTTTTTTTCAAATTTCAGACCCCAAATTTAAGGTGCATCTTAAAATTTGAAAACACATATGTATCCATTTATTCATTACAGCATTGTTTACAGTAGCCAAGACATAGAAGCAACCAACCTAAGTGTTCCATCAATAGATGAATGAATACAGAAGTGGTACATATATACAATGGAATATTACTCAGCCATAAAAAAGAATGAAATCTTGCCATCTGCAACAACGTGAATAGACCTAGAGGGTATTATGCTAAATGGAATATGTCAAACAGAGAAAGACAAATACCATATGATTTCACTTATATGTGGAATCTAAAAAACCAAATAAACATACAAAATGGAAACAAACTCATAGATACAGAGAACATGTTGATGGTTGCCAGATGGGAGTAGGGTTGGAGGGTGGGTGAAAAAGGTGAAGGGATTAAGTACAAATTGGTAGTTACAAAAGAGTCATGGGGAGGTAAAGTACAGCATAGGGAATATAGTCAATCATATTGTATAACTATGTATGGTGTCAGATGGGTATTAGATTTATCAGGGTGATCTCTTTGTAAGGTATATACAGTAAATAATCACTGTGTTGTACTTCTGAAACTGATATAATATTGTACGTCAACTGTGATTGAAAATAAAAAATTATTTTAAACTTACCAGTTTACACTTATCCCAATTTTTTAAGTCACTTGATAATTCCAACTCTGGATGAAAGAACAAGATAACCGCTGTCAGGATGTCACGTATTAGTTTTGTGTTTGGTTCCAGCTCCTGGGACTGGCTGTCTGGTGGAGATTCGGGCTCTGCTAGAGGATCATAGTCATAGAGTAGCAATGTGACAAAGTTCATGGAGGTCAGCAGTCGGAAGCTTTCCTGCAGCTCTTGCAGCATGATTCGGAAGAAGAGAACTCCAGCCCGCTGGACTTCTCCTACATTTTCAATCTCTGGGAAAACAGAATGACATCCCACATGGTCGTTCAATGCATACGTTACTTTTTCACAGGATTCGGAGCATAATATAGTAAACTTTTTTTTTCCAGGAAAAAGAAGACCATACCCTATGGTTTTAAACAATCTTAGTTTCTCTAGTCATGAAATCAAAAGGCAGAGATGAAATTACACCTGGGGAAGCTCATAGGGGGAGGCATTGAGAAAAGGTGAAAACTCGTGATTTGGAGTTAGACCTTAGTTTGAATACCTACTCTCCCCCTTATTAGTTCTGTTGTCTCTCTAAACCTTATCCTTTTCTGTGAGAGTGGGGCTGATCGCTACGTGCCTGGTGAGCTGTGTGAATTCAATGAGATGATATATGTAAAAGTGCTTAGTCTCAGGCCATACACATAACGACACTCGAAAGACATGAATTTTCTTCTTTCTTTTTTCTTCTTATCCCACCCTATGTAATGGCTGGAAAACTTTCAGCTTAAGTACACATGTGTTAACTCTTCTAATTCTATTCACTTCCTTCCAGGTGGCCAAAGGTTTCCATGCTTTCTTCTTCCCTCCCTTCTGCCCAAATTGGTTTTGTGCTAAGAGTAGCCTAGTGGGTTACAAGGACCAAGGTCTGGTTTTGGCTCTGCCCCTAGCTTGCTATTGGACACTTACTTTGATGGGTATTAGCTTCTTTATCTGTAAAATGATATATTTGATGAGTTGATGCTAGTGGAATTACTATGTGGTTTTCTCCACAGAGGCCAAAAAAACATCTGAACTCTTGTGCACATAAATATAATGGAAAGAACACCCAAACTAGTGCAAATCCAGCTTTCACCACTTGTTAACTGTGTGATTTGGTGCAAGTTGT
Source organism: Hipposideros armiger (assembly GCF_001890085.2). Taxonomy (NCBI): domain Eukaryota; kingdom Metazoa; phylum Chordata; class Mammalia; order Chiroptera; family Hipposideridae; genus Hipposideros; species Hipposideros armiger. The sequence continues at coordinate 568,068 of NW_017731491.1, read as the reverse complement.
TTGTTTCTTGTAACTTTACTTTCCTCACCTAGAATATGAGGCACCATCATTCACTTCATAGAGTTATGGTAAATACTAATTGAAATAACATATTTAATGTGCTTGATACATATGGGGCATTTAATAAATGCAAGTTCTGTGTTGCCTTTAGGAGTCCTTTCAGTTCTAAAACCATGTGATTTTAGCAAAAAAAAAAGGGGGGGGATTCCTTACCCTTTACTCTAAATTACAGACCATATTCATCAGCCCAAGACTGCATGAAGGAATATCTTTCATGTGGAAAATCTGTATATTGCAATAACTCATTTTAAAAAACGCATCCTTCATTGCATTGTCTGTGATTTCCCCCAAAACTTACTAAATCCATAAACCCAGACTGTTGCCATAGTCACAATACCTAAGACATGGGTTTTCTTTATTTCTCCAGATAATTCGCCCAGGATTTCATAGCAGGCAGCTTGGATCACCTTCATCATTTTCTGTAGATCTTTAAATTCTCGATACAACAGCATCCTACTTCTGCCAATGTTAAAATCGAGAGCTCCCAAAGCCTCTCCTGTTCTCTCACGAAGTGGAATTACCATGTGATTTTCTCCACAGACAGAGGCCAAAACAACTTCAGAACTGTCCGTACACTTAAAGAGGAAATTTCTGAAAACAAAACAAAATAAGCGTAAGGATATAAAACATCAGCCTGTTTATACCCAAACATATTGAATCCCTCTCCTTGGTGCCTACTGCACTCCAACCCGTCAGCTCTTGTAGCTGTTTCACCTGCCTGGACCACCCCATCCCTTGGTTTCACAGAGCTCCTTCCCTCAGCTCATCTCCTCATAGAGAAGCCTTCCCTGACCACGCAAATCTAAAGTAGCAGCAACGCTAGTCATGTTCCGTTATGATACTCTGCTTTATTGTCTCCACCATCCTTATACTTAGATAAAGGAATTCGATTGTTCAACTTTTTTGTTTACATGTTGTTCGGTAAGTGTTGGTTGGATGCCTGAAGGAAGGATGAGTGTGGTAGGTTCTCTAGAAGCAGAGCCTGAGACAGGGATGCTTATGCAAATAATCTATTGAGGGAGCGCTCTCAGGAGACACCTGTAAGGGTCTGAGGAAAACCGGATAGGAAAGGGGGAAAAGCTTCACAAGAATGTGATTTCTGGTGAAGTCTCTCTCAGCCTGATCCCAAGGGGGAGCTTGGAAGGCAGGCTGTACCAAAATCTGCTCCCCCTTGAGGCAAGGAAGAGGTCTGTTGTCAGTCATTGTTCCAAGTTGCTCTGGGTGTGTGTGGTGAGGGTGTTTACATAATCCAGGCATCTCATGGTGAGGGGTTCCCATCTCTCACGGGCACTCCTCCAGAGAAAGTGACAGTGTGAGTCATTAGCAGCAGTGCCTGCAGCAGCTGGCAAAAGGTATATGGGGCATCTGGGCAGGGCATCCACAGCGTCTGCTTCAGTGAGGGACCTGAGATTTTCACAGAAATGTGGTGGCTGTTACTTTTCCTAGTGAGGTATAGACACATCTCTTTTTATCTCTTTCCCTTGTCCCCATCTACATTGATATTGAGAGGTCACTCCTTTGGGGTATCTGTAAACAAGTTGGTGCTTTGCATAGCCTCAAAAAGCACATTTTTAGTTCATAATATCAATCCTACAATGACCTGTAAGATTATGTCTTTCTTTTGCTACTCCCGTCCCTCCCTGCAGCTCAGCCACCGCTTTGTGTCTTTAGGATAACCACAGTAATGATGCATCATGATTAACTTTCCAGGCATGATGATAAAGCTGATTGGTCAACGGAGTTCCTCAAAATGCACCCGCTCTAAGGCACACACAGGAATCCAAGGTTATGCGTCTGGGTGTTACAAGGAATCCCGTAAAACTCTTGACCAGCACAGGGAATAACTATGTGGAAAAGAGCTTAAAACCGAATGAACATTCCAGTATGAGGCCACACTAAAATATAATTAACACAGATACCTAAATATCACATTAGCCTACAGTCTGAGATAGGTTATTGCCTACTCAACTACACTGGCCCCCTAAGAAGCAGTCACCCCTTTTACAACAGGCATGTTCTCAGTTAAGATGTTTTGCATCTGTCCACAGTCTAAGTGTTTCTTGTATTCTGCAGGTGAGAGGCATTCAAAGTAACCTAGAACCAGGTACTCATTAAAGACAATGTTCTCTGACGCCTCCCTCTTTTATCCAGTCTACCTTCTTTGAATAAAATATACTTGTTCACAACCCAGCTAACCTTAAGGTGAGGAGCTCTGATAAGTGATGTGGATGCATTTGTCATAATCATGGTGGGATTTTGTTGAATTCCATGTTTACAAGAAAATCATAGATAATAAAACACTATCATGCTTAAAAATATGCATTTTTAATGTAACATACCAGTGAAGTATGTTTTTAAAAGGACTTGCGGAAAAAAGGAGTTAATATGACCCATGCAGACAGGAGTTTTCCTCTAAAGCACAATGAGAATGCGAATCAGTGTATGCTAATAAGAGGCGAAAGCTGTGTCTTCAGATCCATCACACAGGGAGGAGATGTCTTCTGGCAGTCAAACAAAACAGACATGAAGATGTATCCCCCTTCGATACATGATTGGATAAAGAAGATGTGGTATATATGCACAGTGGAATACTACTCTGCCCTAAGAAAAGATGAAATAGTGCCATTCGCGACAACGTAGATGGATCTTGAGATTATTATGCTAAGCAAAATAAGTCAGACAGAAAAAGTTGAGAACCATATGACTTCACTGATATGTGGGATATAACACTGAAAACAACAAAGGAACAAGACAGCAAACAAAGAAACAAAAACTCATAGACACAGACAACAGTTTAGTGGTTACCAGAGGGTAAGGGAGAAGGGGGGTGATAGATGAGGGTAAAGGGGATCAAATATATGGTGGTGGAAGGAGAACTGACTCTGGGTGGTGAACACACAATGTGATATATACATGATGCATTACAGAATTGTACACTTGAAACCTATGTAACTTTACTAACCATTATCCAATAAATAAATTTTAAAAATGATGCATCTCATACCTGAAGATGCATGTCTTCCTGAAGATGGTAGGGGGATTTTTGTGGATTTCTGTTAGACCCAGGGGCCCTGTAACCATCATATTGCGTAAAACATAGTCTGAGCCCTTGAAAAGAGGAAGAGGTTTCATTACAGATAATAATTAGACTTCATATTCTCATTAAAGCTTTTAGGAACAGATAAATAGGGAAAAAAATTAGAAGAGTTTAGATGACCTCTAGCTTTAAGTACACTGACATTTTACTTGTTCAGTGCCATCAAATTGTAGAAGAAATTGTGAAGGAATGAGGTGTTCCACAAGAGAAAAATTTCAAAACACAAGAAAATTCTTTTAAATGCACAAACTTATTTTTTATAGTTGTGATAAAATAGTGTGTTTATATATATTTTTTATATAAAAAGTGCACTGTAGGACACTTGGAAAATACAGAAAAGCTCCCTCCCCTACCCCCAGAATAAGGACAATAAAAAATATTTTCCAGTGAGGTCTTTGTCTTCATTACTTCACCAGAATTGTTCTTGTCAAGGTTACTAGTGACTATCTCATTGTCAGATCCCTAATCCTCATCTTCCTCTACCTCTTGGCCGCATTGGACACAATGAACAGTTCCTTTCTTGATGTATTTTCTTCCCTTGGCTTTTGGGACACCATTCTCCCCTGGTTCTCTCACTAAGCACTCCTCTCATTCCCTTTGCTTCTTTTTTGTCTCCCTCACCTCTAAGAGGTTTTCAAACTGTAGGTCATAACCTACATATGGGTTATAAAAATATTTTAATGTCTTTCTTAACAGCTTTATTGAGGTATAACTGATATACAAAAATGCACATATTTAATGTCTACAATTTGATGAGTTTGGACTAATGAGTCCTGGTCAACTTTTTTTTTTTTTTTTGGTGGAGACTAGTTTGTTTATAAGAAAGTAATATTAACATTCTGTAAAATACACTAAACTGTAGGAAAGACAAATTCACTTGGGAGAAGCAAAGAGGGTTTTTTATGTTCTCTTTAAGAGAATTCTTTGATTAAAAGGGAAACTGTGATAATAGGATCCACAGGGCTACGTGATGGATGGTGCTTGGAAGAACAACTGCTTTGTAATGTGAAACTTTCCCTTGCCCCTCTACACTCCATGACCTCAAGTGTTCTACCAAACTCCTTAGATGAAATGTTTTCAACAGAATCTTTGCAGCAAACTGTAAAGATTATCCTGCATTGGCAGTTGGGCTTCTAGATTCTTTCCTAATTTATTTCTTCCATAGTTTGTTGTTAGGTGTTATGCCTACTAGGCTGCTATGCTTTTTTTAGAATCTTGCTGCGACTGTGTTTCTAGGTTTAAATCTTCAGCTAAAACCAAACAATTCCTCTCCTGTTTTCCCCATAAAATTGTGTAACTTGATCACTTCTGCTGTTAGACCAGAAGCATAATATAAAAAATAAGGGGCTTATAATAATATGCCTGAAAATAAGTTTGTTTTTCATTTACTTTTACTGGGACCAAGAAATTATAAATTCAGCAAGTGCCTCAGCAATTATTTGTTAGTGAGATAACGACTTTGAGTTAAAATTTCCTAGGAAACCATTTAGAGAAAGAGAGGCCATTATTTTTTCCTCCATTTTCTTCTGCTACTGGTTTATTATATTTTTCTCTTTACCTTTCCAATAGCTATCCATTCTCACCTTTCTCATTACACATTATTTATCTTTAGTATTTATCCCATTTTGTCTTTTTCTCATTTGACAAACATTTTTTAAAAGAATGAAATAAAATAGAAAATATCACATGTAGTAAAAGTAGATAGTATTTTGTTTTGGGAAACACCTGATGTGTGTGTGTGTGTGTGTGTGTGTGTGTGTGTGTGTGTGCGTGTGCGCGCGCGCGCGTGTGTAAGGGGCCAGGATATAAAATGTTTTTCATACTGTAAGTCATGGTCAGTAGAATTTTGAGCCACAATGATTCCAAACACTTGAAATGTCTCTGGGCTCAGACCTCAGATTTTTTTTTTTTATCTTCACTTATTACCTTGGTCATCCCATCCAGTCTCATGTTTTTTGTTTAGTTTTTGGTTATTTTGGTAAAATATACATAGCATAATAGTATCATTTTAATTATTCATAAGTGTATGATTCGTAGCATTAAATACATTCACAATGTTGTGTAACTCAGTCCCATGGTTTTAAGTACCATTTATTCACTAGCCTGGATTTCTGCCCAAACACTAAGTTCATATATACAACTGCCTCTTTAGTAACCTCCACTTAGATATATAACAAACATTTCAAATTACAGTTAAAAAAATATTTTTCAATTTAGTAGTTATCTTTTATTTAACTTTGTATATATTTCATTATGAGAATAATTGAGCTTTTCTGCCATGTTATTAACTATTTGCATGAGTTTTATTTTGTTTTATTTTTAGTTTTTTTAGTGGACTTGGCCTTTGCTTATTCTTCTTTTGGAATTTTAAAAATCTCATTGATTTGTGTACAGCAGTGTTAACCCTTTGTCAGGTATGTGGCAATTTCCACCCCAGTTTGTCAAAAGCAATTTATGTTTTCTATAACTTTGGTGCAAAAACGTTTTACTTTTTTATATAGTCAGTGTATCAACCTTGCCTTAAGTGTTTCAACTTTCATATAGGCTTAGCTATCCTTCCCCAGACAAGGTTATAAATTCCCTGTAATCCTTGCCAGTGATTGTAAACTCCACACCCTGGCTAATCTATAGCTCAGGATAGATTGAAAAGGGTTTTCTTTCTTGGGTTTTCCAAATTGGAACAGGAAGGAAAGATTATTTTCCAGTTACTAAGCATCTGGCTTGCCTTGTGGAGCAAGACCCATCTATCTATAGCCAGAAGGACAAAGCCAAAGTGTAGAGGGAAGCAAACCTGAAACTGGGGAGAGAAAGAACATGAGAGAGCCCTGATGGTGTTAAATCCCTGGACCTGGTCATCCTAGACGCCAGTTTGACTCCTGCCTTTTCTTCATTTTGGTCACATGAGTCGATCAATTCCTCCTTTTGACTACAGAAGTTTGAGATGGAATTCTGTCACTCTCAACCAAGGATCTTGAGTTGGGGCCATGAGAAATATGTCCCTTGTTAGGCTAATAGCTAACTAAATATGGTTTTAAAATATCAGCAAGACGATAACATCTAGGAGCTCTGTTACCCTGGGAAAGTCGAACACTGCCCAGCCTTGCCTACCTTCTCTGGACTAGGCTCAATGAAGTACGTGGTGATGGTGGTAATGCCTGGAGCGATGTCATAGAGCCAGCTGATGCCAGTGATCACCACATGCAGGATGTGCTCCCGGCTGTGGACATAGTGATAGGCAGTGCTAAAGGCGTTGGAAACACCCTGTAGAGACAGGAAATTTAAATCGCCATTTCTTTTTAAAATAGCCAAATAACTAGTAATGCATCAATTGGGTTATATTTTTCATTAATGATAATCTACTTTCTACAAATTATTCAAGTTCTCAAGAGACAGTGTTCCAGCTTCTACTATGAAAAAAGGACCATTGAGAAATCAAAGGTGTTAGAAGAGATCTACCATAAGAGCCACATAACTTATGTTTCCTCATAATCATCCAGAGAAAATTCATAATATGCACAATCATAGAATAATGTCAGAAGAACTAGGTAAACTTTGAAGTGAGAAAAAATGCTGAAAAGCCAAGAACTAATGCCAGCCTTGGGCAGGTGAGTAGGAGCTGCCCTGATCTGATGCAATATTAATAATGCCTGCATCTTTATGTGGCTACTGTCATCAGATCAGCAGTACAGAATGTACTGGATTCCAAAACCTGCAACATGCTAGATTACAGTCTTCTTAAAGGCATAAAGAGAGCCTGTTCCAAAGAGAAGGAATGGGAAGTCCTTAGAACCCATCTTGTTGGTCTTGTTGTCAAGAAACTCTAGGGCCAGCCCAGTGGCGCGTTGGTTAAGAGCTGGCTTGGGACAACAGCTCTGAGCAACAGGGCCCCAGTTCGGATCCCACATGAGGGCCAGTAACACTGCCCTCTACAGCTGAGATGGTGAACAGCAGCTCAACCTGGGGCTGGGCTACCGTGAGTTGCAGGTGGCGGCGTAGGCTGCAGCCCCTGCTGCAGTGGACTGCCATAAGCTACCATGTGGCCGGCAGCCGCATGAGCGGCCGGCAGCCGTTGTGAGCTGCCAAGAGCCGCCGTAATCGGCCATCCAGAGGCCGGCGACTGATCTGTCTCACCCGGGAAGAGCGCAATGTTGATACCAACATGGGCCAGTGTCTTCCACAACTAGACTAAAAAACAAAAAGACAGAAACTTGTCTGTTCCCCTTTCCCTGATTCCCCAGCACTGTACCCCTCCCCCAATTCCCCAATAAAATCTTTAAAAAAAAAAAAAAAAGAAAAGAAACTCTAGGAACCACACATTCTTCAAAATTATATACATTTTATAATAGGACCCAAGGCATCTAAGGGTAACACAGGAGCCTTTACCTCCAGAGGCTAGGGAATCAACTTATAATTCATTTTTGACATGTTCTCTAACAAGTCTATGCATAGTTAACTTCATACTCCTCTGTTTTGCTTCATTCTTATGTTAGATGAGAATGAAACTTATTGTTTAAAAAATGTCCAGAGAAAATGATTCTACCATTTTCCACAGTTATACATGCAGTAAGTGGGAAAAGAGATTTTAAAATGATGGTAAATAAACATCAAGAGCCAGGGGCTTACAGGGGAACAAACGATAAAAGCATAGCAAGTTCCTGATTGCAGCTACATCCCAGTCCATTGCCTCCATAAAGGCTTTCAATCTTCCTTCACTGCAATTTCTCTTTACAAAATTAAATGTAAATGCTTATAGAAAGGATCCAGTTATTTTATGGTCTTAAAAATGACTATTCTTTTTTTTTGTGATCTAATTTGAAAACATGAATACTCAAGAAACATTTAAGCTTTTTCCTTCATTCTTCATCCTCAAAAATTGTAACACTAATATCAAGAGTATGGGAATGCATATCATATTTAGCACCATTTGTGGAAAGAGCAAAGGATTTCTAGGTACCACTTTATTGAGGATTTTTGCATCTATGTTCATTAGGGATATCGGCCTGTAGTTTTCTTTTTTTGTAATATCTTTGTCTGACTTTGGGATCAGAGTAATAGTGGCCTCATAAAATGTGCTAGGGAGCCTTCCCTCCTTCTGTATTTTTTGGAATAGTTTGAGGAGAATAGGTATTAATTCTTTTTTGAATGTTTTGTAAAATTCGCCTGTGAAGCCAGCTGGTCCAGGACTTTTGTTTGTTGGAAGCTTGTTGATTACTGACTCAATTTCTTTGGTAGTAATCAGTCTGTTCAGAGTTTTTGTTTCTTTTTGGTTCAGACTTGGTAGATTGCAAGCTTCTAGAAATTTATCCATTTCTTCCAGATTGTCAAATTTGTTGGCATATAGCTGCTCGTAGTATTTTCTCACAATTTCCTGTATTTCTGTGGGATCTGTTGTCACTTCCCCTCTTTCATTTCTGATTTTATTAATTTGGGTCGTCTCTCTCTTTTTCTTGGTGAGTCTGGCTAAGGGTTTGTCGATTTTGTTTATCTTTTCAAAAAACCAGCTCTAGGTTTCATTGATCTTTTGTATTGTTTTTTTGGTCTCTAGGTACCACTTTAATGAAACATAAATATGTCCTTTCTAAAAGTTCATTCTGTGCGTATGTGGGTCTCAGCAGTCTAATAGTTGGATTTTGGTTCTACAGCATACACTTCTGTTTCTATGATTAATGCAATGGGACACATATTCACAATATTCCCTAAGAGTTTGAGGCATAATGTGCAACTGAGGCTGAGAGTCCTTCCATGTGTAATGGGGAACCTCTCCAAAGATGGACACGTACACACAGGGAACTGAAACCAGTATGATGACACTGTCTATCTACATAGCTCTACCTTCACTTGGTTTCATGTTTTGCTTTTTAAAAAGTATAGAAGGAGAGGCCATCCTACCATTGCTATTGAAGAATTTTTCTATGACTTACCTGATAGAACCTCATCTCATGAGGTAAGAAGATGTTTATTTTATCGGGATCTCTTAGTGTGTCAACAGCCATGACCCCAAAGATCCTCATATGTGCATCCTGAAGAGGCAGAGCCAGGAATGATCCATTTTGATCAGTCTCCTGGCGGGAATGGTTCCAGAAGAAAATGTTCCCATGGTGTTGAACTTGGGGGACGTGGATCAGTGTCCCTTCATCCACTACTGTAAAACTGAGGAATAGGAATGTGAAGATGGGAGAAAGGCACAGGAGGGGCTTTAGATTAACCCATGCAGAAAACGAAACCAAGTCTCCATTCATATCATTGGCATTATACGTCAGAGAAGGGAACTCATAAAATGACCAGTTTGACTTGAGAAAAAATTAAAAAATAAGCTTAGGCCATAACTGAGAAAACAGGATGCAGGAGACATAGCTTATAGAGCAGGCAGAAATAATTGATACTGTGAAGCAGGGTCCCTACATGGCAAATCAATGCCTAAGGTGAGCTCTAGAAATGATCAGGTGAAATCATCTAAGACTGGAAACCCATCACCTCCCACTCAGACCATTACTGGTCTGAGGCAATTTCTCGTGTGGACAGCTAACTAGGATTTCAATGCTAGTTTACTTTAGAAAGGGAATTATTCTTGAGAAGGGTGAAACCAACCTTTTCAAGAAATTCTTACCTGATTCCCTTCATGTCCCTGTAGAGCACTCTGTTCAGTACGAATGGAGCATCATCTAAAGTACAAGCTACATTCCTCAGTAGAACTGTCCCTCTATCAGGCAGTAGGACGTTTTCTTCTAAGAGGGAAATGTGAGCACTGATCTTCTTATTTCCATGGGCTTGAGCATCCTATGGCAAAATGTTTTGCACCATGTATTTGCCAATAGCTATTCTCTTAATCACATCTCCTTGATTAGCCAGTTTGTGCATCTGACCCCAATAATTTCGTTTTCATGGATAAATGATGCAGATTACCATTCATGGGCAGTGAGGAGAAGGTTGACACCACAGCTCTTCCCCAAACCTGAGTGATAGTCAGTGGAATGGGTTTACTTTATACCAACTAGACGGGTTTACTAAAAAAAAAAAAAAATCTCTCAAAATCTACTCAAAATTAGAGGTTTAAAACTTGGATCTCTTTGAACTATAGTCATCTTATCTGGGCTTCAGTTAAAAGTATTTTAGAGAGGTAGGGCAAGGAGCTGGCTTCATTTCTCTCATATTTCTTAATCACCTTCTATGATATGAATGTGGGAAAAAATGCTCTCATTTTTTCTTAACATAGTTTAGCTATGACATTTGATTTATGTCATTTTAGGAAAGGATTTCTTGGGGCCCCAGATTGCAGACTTGTTATTTCTAATTGAAATAACTGCAAATCCTCTGTACCTAAAATATTATGTTATTAAAAATATTATGTGTTAACACATATATCAAACATGTCCACAAATTGGAGACACTTTCCTTGATATTAGCCTCCTCTTTTTATGTTTGGGATTGCTTTTCATGCCTTTTCTCTTCTGCCTTTCTTCCTCTTTTTACTCTAAAAGATCTATAAAGAAACTAAGAAAAATGTGCTGAGATTTCTCTTAGGGTACTGTGGATCTCTGAAGCAAGTTGGAGTAATAACCTCTTTTTTTTTTATTGGTTTCCAGTTCCTGATCACATCATTTCAAATTGCATTGGAAACCTCAGCCATTCAGGAGATGATTCAAATAACCAAGTGTTGCTACTTAGCTGAGCTGAATGACACAGTTTCCCTCGGTCAAGGGAATCTGTGATATATGATGAGGCGTGATTGAAAAATATGGTGACTGTTTAGATTAAAAAATTTACTATAGTAAGACACGTTGCCATTAATCCCCCTCAAAATACTCCCCTTCACTTCAAACACACTTATCCCATCATTCTTGCCACTTTCTGAAGCAGTTCTGGAAGTCCTCTTTTGTGTCTTTACTTCATCCTCCAGCATGACAATGCTCCTTGTCACACATTGCTTCTCATACAGCAATTTCCGTCAAATAAAAACATTACAGCGTGTCCTCATCCACTTTATTCACTGGATCTGGTACTCTATGACTTCTGGCTCTTCCTCAAAGTAAAAATCACTATGAAAGGTAAACATTTTGAATCGATTCAGGACATCAAGGCAGCCACGACAGCGCAACTAAAGACACTCACAAAAGAGGACTTCCAGAACTGCTTCAGAAAGTGGCAAGAACGATGGGATAATTGTGTTCGAAGGAAGGGGGAGTATTTTAAGGGGTGTTAATTGCAATGTGTCTTTTACTGTAGTAAATTTTTTTAAATTTAAGCATTCACTATATGTTTTGATCACACCTCCTACATAGAAGATAGCCGTGCTGTTTCTGCCTGGGGGCATCAGCAAGCTGGGAGTCTCCGAAGGGATGACAAAGCTGTGGGCCCATCAGAGTCATGTGTTTTAAGTGACAGGATTCTATAATAGCCTCAGCTTGTCTCTAGGCAGTGCTAGGAAATATCGTGTGATGTTGGATTCTACTTTATAATGACTTTATAATTTAAGTAGTTCCTGTTTAAACTGACTCCGAAAACCTCATGCAAGCGAAATGTAGCTTGAACTGCTTGCAATATCCGCCTATTGTCTGTTCTAGGCTTATTTGACCCTCAACACAAATAAAATTAGAAATTCCAAGACATAGTTCTGTCTAATATACCTGTTATCTCTGCTTCTACTTTGCCAACCTGCAGTCTTTCCAGTTGCTTCTTTCCTAGGCTTTGAGTCATTGTAGTTTATTGGAATGAATAAAACACCCACAGCTGTACCCAGCAAATTTTAAGAGAATTTAGCATGCTCCTCTCTCTTGCAACCATTGAACATCACCTACAGTAAGGAAAGTTTTCCTCTTAGATATCGTTTTAGAAAATGTACCTGTGTGAGGGCTTTAAAGGTCTCAGTGTACACTGGCTCCAGGGACACCCCACTTGTCTCTGCAGCATGTTGAATTTGGTGCAGCCATTTCCGTCTGACATGGTTCCTCAGTTCCTCAACATGGCTCCTTTCCAAAGCAGTCATTAGAAACTCCACAACGCCTTCCAGAACATGATCTTCATTGCCTCTGAGTTCAGATACGACCAATTCTATGTATTTCTGAAACTGTTTTGAGGACAACCTCACTTCATGGCCAGGGCGTGGCTTTGGAAACTGGATGTGTAGTTTAGCTAAAAGACATAAACACAAAACCAAGAATAACCCAAAGCTCATTTATCTGTGGGGGGAAATTTTCATTCTCCTTTTACAGCAAACTGAAGCCCCTGACAACTGTTCCCCATGGAAACCAGGTATAGCAAAGGCATCTCTAAGCCCAACGGAGCATCTTACTGTGTGACTTCCTATGCTAGACTCCTATGTCATCTTCTCTGTTTTTGTTTTGTTTTTAAATTTTTTTTTGAATGAAGTGTAATTTATTGATTTTTCGTCTTAAATTTTTTTTTTTGGGGGGGGAACAGCCATAGTGATTGACTATGCATTGCTTTCATGCTACAATGGCATAGTCGACTCTTTTAAGGAGGGTGCAGCTCACAGTGGCCCATGGGGGGATCGAACCGGCATGGTGTTATCAGCACCATGCTCTAACCAACTGAGCTAACCGGTGACCCCGTTTTGTTTTTCTGTTTTTTTTTTTTAAAGATTTTATTGGGGAATTGGAGGGGAACGGTGTTGGGGAATGGGGGGAGGAAACCAGACAAGTTGTCCTTCAATCTTCTTTATGGAGGGCGCCAGTCGCCATCTGGCTTCCCGTCAGCAGCTTGTGACGTCTAAGCTCAAGGTGCTGTGTTCAATCTTAGTTATGGATGGGCGTAGCCCACCATTGAACAGGCAATCTTGTTATCCAGCTGAGCCATCCTGCCACCTGTTGGCTGCTCAGCAACAGCTCAGCTCAGGCACAGTGTCACTGGCCCATGTGGGAATCGAACTGGTGGCCCTGTCGCTCAGAGCTCGTGCTCTTAAGCCAACTCTTAACCAACTAAGCCACTCAGCCGGCCCCCATTTTGTTTTTTTAATTCTACCACTTAGGTGAAAACCCAAGTGTCAACTTTGATTCCTCCCTGCATTTTACCTTCTATAACCAATAGTCCATTTAATTCTATCCTGTTATTCTTTGACAATGTATTTCCATTCCTACTTCCATCATTCCAAACCAGTACTAATCACTTTATAACTGAACTACCAATAGTAAGGCTCAATACATATACATTTATAAAATTAAATTAAAACACAATTTGCATTATACAAGTCCCTGGTTCAAAGTATATTTGGATCTAGTCAATTCTCCAATAATATTTGCCCATAATATCATTTAGGAATTAGTTGCTCCAACATCCCCATCTATTCATGGTCCCTGATCATGCTTTGCATGTTTCTGCATCCACATCTCCCTTTTATGTTTTTATAGCACAGTCATGAATCTACTACCAAACCTGAACATGACCAGTAACTTATGTCTTCCTCTATGTCTCTGCTGTTGTTAAACTCCCTGCTTCTCTACAGCCCTTCCCAATATCCTAAAATTTTGCTTTTGCTTTATCTTTCCCTTCCTTTACTTTCTCAATAGTGTTATTGTGTGTGTGTGTGTGTGTGTGTGTGTGTGTGTGTGTTTGTGTGGTTTAGTTTTGCCTGTTTTTATGCTTTAGAAGAAGGACATTATACTATAGTAGTTTCCTTGGACTTGCTTTTTTATTCAACATCATGCTACTGTATCCATCCATGTTGTTCCTGTGGCTGTGACTTACTCATTGTCACCACTATAATCCATTCTGTAAGTATACCATCATTGATGCATTTATCCTCCTGTCCATGGGCATGTAGGTTGTCTCCAATATTTTGCTCTTGTGAACAGTGCTATGAGCATTTTTGTACATGTCTCCTGGTGCACATGTGTAAGTTTCTCTGACATTTATTATAAATTAATGTCATAGAATAAGTGCCTTTCCCCTTTAAAGTTCAAAATCTCTCCTTCCTCAAGAAGGCTGCCATTGTGAGTTCTCCTTTCCCTGAAAGACAATAGCATCCATTCTCTACCATTTATTTGACAATTAACAAATACTGCCTGGTACTTTTAGTCATCTTCTATAAAAACATCTCATTTCTGGAGATGGACTTTTGTTGATATTTGCTTTTTAGCATCCACTTATCTTTCTCCTAGTACTGGAATCCCAGATTTTGCTTTGGGGAAGCTCCCACCTCAGTTTATATGTTTGAGTGAGGTTTCACTTGTGGTTCTAGAAATGAAGCATGCATCACAGGCCTAAGCCAGTCAGGACATTCTACTCCCCTAGTCAGAGAGGTTGGATTAGTCCAGACTAATGGCAGACTCTTTGCCTGAATGATTAGGTAAAGGACATTTTCCTTCTTATTCTCACTGGACTTGAGTAAACCTGTGAGTATATAGGATTGGACCCAGTCGCCAAAGGGGAAAGGCTATATGAAAATGGAGTCAACATGCAGAAGACAACAGGGCCAGAATTAAGGAGAGAGAAAGAAAAAGAAGCAGATACCTGTTCTAATGTCAATATTTGAACTCCCAAATCTATTTTTTATAGATGGAAAGAGTACACTAAATTAATGATAAAGAGTATAGTATAGCAAATATATAAACCAGTAACAGAGCCATTTATTATCATTATCACATATTATGTACTGTACATAATTGCATGTGCTATACTTTTATCCAACTGGCAGCGCAGTAGGTTTGTTTACACCAACATCTCCACACACATGTGAGTAATGCATTGTGCTATGATGTTACCATGGCTATGACATCACAGGGAGATAGTAATTTTTCAGCTCCATTATAATCTTACGGGAACATCATCGTATATGCAGTCTGTCATTGACTCAAATGTTATCATGAGGTGCATGACTGTAAGTATATTTAGAATAATGTGAGCAAGATAGACGGGAGCTACAAAAACGGGA
Organism: Hipposideros armiger; assembly: GCF_001890085.2. Taxonomy (NCBI): domain Eukaryota; kingdom Metazoa; phylum Chordata; class Mammalia; order Chiroptera; family Hipposideridae; genus Hipposideros; species Hipposideros armiger. The sequence continues at coordinate 553,024 of NW_017731491.1, read as the reverse complement.
GAAAACTAGAGTGAACCCTGTGGTATTGGATTGGACTTGGAGGTATGGGTATGAACTTATGGTTTTTAATATTAATCGATATTTACATAAATATGTATAGATGTAAATGTTTGTACACAAACACACATATTTCCTATGAGAAATGGGATCAGGGACCTAAGAGCACTGAGCATCTGTAGAACCCAGTTCTTGGCTTCTAAATACCATTTTCCACTAAAAGAAACCAAGGTTCCTTGGAGAAATGAGTGACTCCAGGGTGGGAGCAGGGAAAGTACCAGATAAACCTAAAAGATCTCATTGTGCCAGAAAGCAAGGAGGTGCTCAAATAATGATGGGTACATTTTTTAAAAGGACACAGGAAGCTGTCTGGCAGTTTCTAATAAAACTAAACATACACCTACCCTGTGGCCCAGAAATTCTTAGGCATTTTATTTAAAAGAAATGAGAACACATATCCACAAAAAAGATTTGCACAAGATTATTCATAGCATCTTTATTCATAATAGCCAAGGACTGGAAACAGTCCAAGTGTCTTTCAGTTGGAGAATGGATTAACAAACTATAGTATAAACCATAAAATGGAATACTACTCAGCAATAAAAAGAAACAAATTGTTGATACATGAAAGAACATGAAGGATCAAGAAAAAATATGCTGAGTGAAAGAAGATTTACTTAAAAGAGTACATATAAATCATTCCATTTATATGAAGTTCTAGAAGAGATAAAACTAATCTATGGTGGAAAACAATCAAAAGAGTGATTTTGGGCCAGCCGAGTGGCACGTTGGGTAAGAGTTGGCTTGGGACGCCAGCTCTGAGCAGCAGGGCCCCGGTTCAGATCCCACATTAAGGCCAGTGACGCTGCGCCCGCTACAGCTAAGATGGTGAACAACAGCTCGACCTGGAGCTGGGCTGGGGTGAGTCACTGGCCACAGCGTAGGCTGCAGTGAAGCTGCAGTGGGCAGCCATAAGCTACCATGAGCGGCTGGCAGCTGGCGTGAGCTGCTAAGAGCCACCGTGAGCGGCCGTCCAGTGGCCAGTGATGGATCTGCCTCAGCTGGGAAGAGCGCAATCATAATACCAACAAGGGCCAGTGAACCGACGTCCTCCACTGTTGCCACGCAGCTGTGCAGCCGTCTGTCCCGTCCCCCCCGCGCTTAACCCTAAACTGACCCTTTTGAGGACACTGTTCATACACCTTGAGTCTCTCTGTTTGGCTCCAAAGGATGGCTGGTTAGTCAACCACGGGTAAGATTCCTCATGGGAGGAACAACCTAAGACAGGCACGGTCGGGTGGAGGCCATTAGGAGAAATCTCAGGGCTGATGGAGGTGGGCATGAGCCCTCACTTGCCCCCCCAAAAGACTGGAGGTTTTCTACCTCTGTGGCTACATTCCTTCCCTCAACCTGCTTGGGAAGTGACCTGATGGCATGATAGTATCTGTCCTCAGCACAATAATCTTATCTTCCTGGGGTCGTTTGCATATAGGGTGTGTGAAGGCAAAGCTTCTGTCTTATCGCTGCAGGTGGACTCTCAGTAATAGCAGTTTGCAGGCATGGGTAATTTGGCTTGAGCAAGTTCTCAGGAATGAGACTCACGGACTGTGGAGAGAACCATGCTACTTCCGGGTAGGTGGGGAAATAAAAGCGGTGTATCGGCCGATTTGGGGCTCTTAGTCCATGAGACTGGAGACCCTTGGCCCCACACTCATTTAACTCTAGACTGCTGTTTCTTTTATTTCTTAACCCTTCGCCTCCCCCTCTCATTCTCCCACTGCTCATGTCGTGCAGGATGTAACACTCCACAACTAGACTGAAGAACAAAACGTCAGCAACTTGTCTGTTCCCCTTCCCTGATTCCCCAATGCTGTTCCCCTCCCCCAATTCCCCAATAAAATCTTTAAAAAGAAAAAAAAGTGATTGCCTTGGGGATTGGGTGGTAGAGATTGAATGGGAAAGGGGTGTGAAGAAACTTTTTATTCTATACCTTGATAGGGGTATGGGAGACACAGATTCTATGTTTGCCAAAACTCAGTGAAAGTACACTTAAAATTTGTGTATTTCATTGTGTGTAAATTTTGCCATATACTATAGCTGGTTAATTTATTCTCCAATTTAAAAAAATACTGTTAGCATATATTGAACTTTAATTAATTATGCATGGTGAAGTATTTAGGGAGGAGTGCATTGATGTCTTCAATTTAATTTGAAATGCATCAAAAATAAAAGAAATGGAAGGATTGAGGGCTGAACAGATGAATAGAAAATAAAAAAGTGTAGTAAAATGTTAATGGTAGAAATTTATGTTGTAGGTATATAGATACCCACTGTAAAATTCTTTCAGCTTTGATATATATATATATATATATATATGTGTGTGTGTGTGTGTGTGTGTGTGTGTGTGTGTGTGTGTTTGTGTGTTTGAAATTTTTCATAATGAAATATTGGAGGGCAGGGGTGGACACAGGAGCCAGATTGAAAAGACTCCCATGGATCAAATCTGGGACAATAGAAGCGTTAAAATAAATAATGATAGTGATGGATTATAACCTATTGAATAAAATAGGAAACCATGGATACATACTATTATAAATGAAAACACAAGTTTGACAAGAAAGGGAATGCTTATATGGTTTCAGAGTACACCCACAAAATACTTATTAATTACAAAGGGAAATAGAGTAACTTTAAAGTGTAGGGGCCTGACAGATATCATCTTATTATCATGAGATTTCTCACTTGTATGATATTCCTGCCAAAGATGAACAACCTGAATTTAATCATGAGGAAACATTAGACAAACCTAAAAGAAGAACATATTATAAACAACCTGCCTGTAATCTTCAAAAATGTCAAGGAATGGAAATCAAGGAAAGACTGGGGAGTTTGTTAGAGATTCCTTGTTCCAGAGGCAAGAAACAGCAATCGTTTTATACTAAGTACTTGTCCAGTTTTCAGTTTCTTTAAAAAACACTTTGAGTTTTACAATGAGACTTTCTCAATAAATGTCCTTAATGTTTCAGATTTCTGGGATTTGGTGACAGAAAGATTCACCAAAATGATATAATTTTAAGAGTGTTAAATGTCCTACTTAAATAGAAATTTATATATTAAAGCATATCTTATCATTTAATAGAAAATTAAAGGACATATTCAACAAATGTTAATAGCTATTCCATGGGAAGTAATGGGGAAAGAGTGATTTTATTTCATTAAATTCTACAGGTCCCTGTTCTGCAGCTTTTTATATGTGATATTTCTGCTCATAAGATTAGGCTATAATAAAAAAGGGAAATTACAAGTTAAAAGTTTCAAGTTGCCCCTTCCATATAAAACTTCCATTTTGAGGACACCAGAAGAAACATCTCTAGAAATTTCTAATTCTGTGACTTTATCCTATTTAAACCCAAATGTTTAACCTTGGACACAGAAATGGATAAGAAGGGTAGAGCAAAACAAAAAACAAATAAGAGATGTTTGAAGATTTGCCAATCTATTATTTGCTAATGTTTGAATTTAAAATTTTCTTCCTTTTTAAAGAACTAAATCTGCATTTCTTCTTCCATATGGCCTTCAGTTCAGCAATCACCTTCATAGGCCAGGTGGCTCCCAATATGTGTTCAGAGAGTCGTTTTGTATAAGCCAACCCTTGGAGAAAATAATTTGTTCTTCCTGCTTGCAGACATTTTCTTCTGGCAGCAGATTCTGCCTCCTCATTACTTTCCTCATTCTTATGTGCTGGGCTTAACCCATTAAATTTTATGCTTTCTACCTACCCCTATGATTGTACTTTAATTATATATGTTGGAACATCTTTATAGTATCATCCTCAGATTCCTTAAATTCTAGAATTCATCATGTCTAACTCCTTCATTTTATAATGAAGACACCTGTATCTACGGAGGTTTAGTAACTGGCCCTTGGTCACGTGGCCATTTAGTGAAAGATCCAGTAATGGAACCCAGCTCTCCTGACCATTGTGTAGTGTTCTTTCCTCAGTAGAACATGGTTCTTGTTATGAAATGTGCCCGTATTATAAGTGGAAACCACCTTTTAAAACTTCATTAAGTTAGGCCGGCCGAGTGGCTCAGTTGGTTAAGAGCTCACTCAAGAGTTTGAGCTCTGAGCAACGGCAGTTCGATTCCAGGCCTGAGCTGAGCAGCCGCTGAGCTGCCAACAGGTGGCAGGATGGCTCAGCTTAAAAAAAAAAACAAAAAACAAAAAAAACTTCATTAAGTAAATTCTTTTTGGATATAATCTAAGAAAGTAGTGTAGTATAACGTAAAGTTTGCAAAAGCTATAGTTAATAAAGAACACATGGCAATTGATAAACATAGGTACATTTGAAGATCAACCAATACAATGATTTTTGAAAGAGCTGATGAACTTAACTAACCCTGATAATTCTTTCCCTTGTGCACTATATGCTTTACGAATTGGAAATCTGGTATGCCAAAGTCCTAACCAGATAAATCCTTAAACCCAGTGAAGAGCAAAATCATTTATACTGGGATCTAATCCAATGAAGGAGGGAATTTATTATATTGTAATAAGAGTTTTAGTAGCTTTGGATTGGGAAGTATTGATCAGATCAGAAAAAATATTATATAGGAGAAGAAAAAGTCATTAAGGAGAATAAGTTAAGTTAGTAAATTAAGGAGGAATTTGGAAGCCAGCCAGACTTGAGAAGTGAATGAGACCTTGTAGAGAGACAGAGAGATAAAATCAGAAGAGAAAATAGGCAGAACTGTTGAATGGTTTGGATTATTAACCGCAAGATTGAGGGTAGCCAGGTACATGGAAGGAAACTATGTAGAGTTAAGGTCTTGGACAAAGCAGCCTACAACATATTCCACTCCTGATTGCTCTGACATTTTCTACATTCCCACCAGCAATGCACAAGGGTTCCAATTTCTCCAATTTCTCCTTGCCAACACCTATTTTCTAATTTAAATGCCATGCTACATAAGCCACAAAAGCAAAAATAAATAAGTGGGACAACATTAAACTAAAAAGCATCTGCACAGCAAAAGAAACAATCAACAAAATGAAAAGGCAACCTACAGAATGGGAGAAAATATTTGCAAATCATATATCTGATAAGATGTTAATAACCAAAATATATAAGGAACACATACAATTCAATAGCAAACAAATAATAATGATCTGATTAAAAATTGGGCAGAGGAACTGAATATTTTTCCAAAAAAGACATACAAATGACCAAAAAGTACATGAAAGGATGCTCAATATCACTAATCATGAAGCAAATGCAAATCAAAACCACAATGAGATATCACCTCATACCTATTAGAATGACAATGATAAAAAAGACAAGAGATAACAAGTGTTGGTGAGAATGTAGAGAAAAGGGAACACCTTGTGCACTGTTGTTGGAAATGTAAATTGGTGCGATCACTATGGAAAACAATATGGCGGTTCTTCAAAAAATTAAAAATAGAACTATATGATCCAGCAATTCCACTTCCAGGTATATACCCAAAGGAAATGAAATCATTATTTCAAAGAGATACCTGCATCCCTATACAGAATTAATCACGATAACCAAGATATGGAAATAACCTAAGTGTCATCAACAGATGAATAGATAAAGAAAATGTGATATATACTCGTGTGGACAAACAATTTTCCATAAAGGAGCCAAAAACATAAAATGGAGAAAACAAAGCCTCTTAAATGGTGCTATGAAAATTTGAAAGCCATATGCAAAAGAATGAAACTAGACTGCTATTTGTCACCATACATAAAAATTAACCCCAAATGGATAAAAGACCTAAATATAAAACCTGAAACAATAAAATACATAGAAGAAAACATAGGAACTAAACTTATGGACCTTGGTCTTAGTGAGGATTTTATGAATTTGACCTTAAAGGCAAGTGAAGTAAAAGCAAAAATAAATGAATGGGACTATATCAAATTAGAAAACTTCTGCACAGAAAAAAAAAAAACAACAAAAAAGAGGCAACCAACTGAGTGGGAGAAGATATTTGCAAACAACACCTCCAATAAGAGACTAATATCCAAACTAAATAAAGAACTCATACGACTCAACAACAAAAACAAAGAAGCCAATTAAAAAATAGGTAGAGGACCTGAATAGACACTTCTCCCAAGAAAACAGACAAACAGCCAACAGATATATGAAAAGGTGCTCAACTTCACTAGCTATTAGGGAACTGCAAATCAAAACCACAATGAAATACTACCTCACACCTGTTAGAATGGCTATGAGCAACAAGACAAGTAACAAGTGTTGGAGAGGTTGTGGAGAAAAATGAACTTTCATACACTGCTGGTAGGAATGGAAACTGGTACAGCCTCTATGGAAAACAATATGGAGGTTTCTCAAAAAATTAAGACTAGAATTACCATATGATCCCACAATCCCTCTTCTGGGTATCTACCCAAAAAGTCTGAAAACATTTATTTGTAAATATATATGTACCCCTATGTTCATTGTAGCACTATTCACAGTGGCTAAGACATGGAAACAACCAAAGTGTCCTGCGATAGATGATTGGATAAACAAGATGTGGTATATATAAACAATGGAATACTACTCAACTATAAGAAAAGAAGAAACACTGCCATTTGTGACAACATGGATGGATCTTGAAAATAACATGCTAAGGAAAATAAATCAGTCAGAAAAAAGTCAAGAACCTTATGATTTCACTTATATGTGGGATACAAAGCTGAAAACAAAAAACAACACAAACAAACAGACAAAAACTCATAGACACAGACAACAGTATAGTGGTTACCAGAGGGAAAAGGGCATGGGGTGAGGTAGAAAAGGCTAAAGGGGGTCAAATACACGGTGACAAAAAGAGATTAGACATTGGGTGGTGAACATACAATGCAATATACAGATAATGCATTATAGAATTGTACACTTGAAACCTATATAATTTTATTAACTGATGTCACCCCAATAAATTTAACAACATAAAAAAATACTTACGCAAGGTGATGGAGGTGTTATCACTACTGTGGGAATAATTTCACAATATACAAGTGTATCAAATCAACATGTTGGACACTTTAAACTTATAAAATGTTATATGTCAATTATATCTCAATAAAGCCAAAAAATTTATAACCATACTAGGAGGGGTGAGGTGGTATTTCATGGTTTTAGAATAAT
>NW_017731491.1:534807-545819 GCF_001890085.2 Hipposideros armiger | reverse complement strand
ATATATATATATATATATATATATATATATATATATATATGTCATAACACCAGGAAGCTTGAAGTTAAGATGTTAACACAACTTCAATAAGAAAAGTCTTATATTTTTACCTTTCTTCATGGATTCTTTTTCCATTCCTTCCTTGTATGTGTACAAGAGTTCATCAACTTCTTTCAGATCTAGGAAGCCTGAGGCATCACTGTCCCACTTCTGAAAGAGGGCTTCCAGGAGAAGTCCCCGGCGGATTCGGGAAGCATTTTGTCTAACCTAGGATGCAAACAGGATATCAAAGCAAAGCAGGCCATCTGTTCATTGTATTAGCAGGCATCCTGCGTTTATTCCCCAGAAAGTACAGTCCTTTAAAAAAAAAACCCAAAAACAGCTTTCCTTTGGGACTGAGCATGATATTAATGGGAAAATGAAGCATTTAATTTTAATCTTCTAAATACCATTTTTCTGTTTTACCTCTAGATAAAAAAAAACAGGTATTCTCTGCATTGGATTAAAACACATTCATTTAGGAAGAGGACTACACTCCTTAAGAAACTTGAATTCATTCCTTTCCACTCCCTTGCTACTTGTTTAGCAATGTGATAAACACATGGGGTGCTCTGCCTGGTTTTTTGGTGGGATGTGTTTTGTAGTGAAGGGGCATGAATGGCAGTGTTCAAACAATGAAAGGCTGTTCAAAAATTCTTTTATATTTAACATTGACTCAACTTGACATTAATTACCTTTTAGATTTTATCCTAGATTAATGATATCAATTAGATAGTAATTTAATATCTAGATAGATTTAATTGCTAAAAGCCAGTGAATATATACCATTTGGGTAAGTGGGGGGAACTGCAATTGAGGCAAAAGGGATATCAACTCTAGAATTAGGTTGAGAGGACTCATAAGGCTGATGAGATTACTGAACATGCCTGGTGAATCTAATTTACATATTTCATATCAGAGCCCATAAATTGTATCAGCTAATGTGTGTGCATTTATCACTCAAGTAAGTTCTTAGGAAATATGTACTTCCTGGATGTAGTGCACCTGAATAAAAATATATATTCAAGCCATAATGATAACCCTAGGTATGTGCATTTGTAAATGCACTCATACAGCAGACAGCACACACATACACACACACACACACACACACAATTTTTGCTCATACACATATCTGCTCCTCAAAATCTCTTCAAGCTTCAGAGGAGGAAAAACAAAGCTATACCATAAACCACCTCCTACCACCAGTAATCATGATATTATTAGGGGAATGGGTGCCCTGGAGTGTGACCTTAGAACATTTGACAATAAAATAAGATATTTAATGGCCATGCTCATTGAAATAAAGTGATTAGTTTGGTTGTAAATTTTTAAAGCAGAGCCACACAAGGAACAACTGAGGTTGAGAGATTTACTTAGAATAGTGACCCCACCTGTTGCATTGATAAACAATATTACTCACCTCTTCTAAGCCACTTATTTTCTCTTCTTCTGTTTCAGCATAGCCCCTCTTAAAAAAGGAGGTGAGGGTCTCACTGACACTCAAGGGGGTATCTTCACCAACAAAAGTCCCAAGGAGTTGTACAAACTGGAGCAGATCGAGGGAAACTCCATTGAAGGCACTCCTACCTCTTACTTCCTTGTAAGACTGGATATTTCTGACACTTGAATGCAGGTCTATCGAGCAGGAAACATATACCAAACAGTAAAGTGAACAATTTGCTCAAATATTAAGGAAAATATATGAATACTTATTGTAATGGGTATCTGCTACTTTTTCTCCTGTCGGGAATCCATGCTCCCTTCATGAGGACAGCATCCTTCTTATTTGACAAAACATCTCTCTCTCATTGTCCGTTTAGATACTAAATCAGATGGTACTGAACCTCCGCCACCATTGCCCCAAGGATGGCCACGTGATATAGGTCTGGCCAAGGATTCATAGATGATAGCAAGATAATCCACTATAGGCCAATGAGAATTAGACCCAGAACTTTTGGGGGATCTATTAGGCAAGAACCACTTTTTTTTTTGTACGACGATTCCTGAACTTGTAAGATGTAGGTTTAGAGATACTCTCATGGACATCTTTGTCACAGTATTGGAAAAAACAACCTAACACTGGAAGTTACACAAAGAAGAACAAGGCTAAGAGGCAGCAAGACAGTGTTCTGCTGCTATCGTTGAGCCCTTGGTTTCGCTGTGCCTAAAGCCAGTTGCAATCTCTACTTGCCAGTTAAATATGTCTGTAAACACCACCACTACAACTTGTCCCCCAAAGAGTCTTGAATATGTTTATCTTGAAGCTCAATGTTATAACATGAAGCATACTTCATAAAATTTCAACCCAGTGACTTGCGTTTGATTTATTCATTAATTTAATTATCCATGCCTTCCATAGGAGATTTGATATAACTTAAAAATGATCACCCATACAGTTTTTTCAAAAAATAAAGCAAAATTGAAATAAAGAAGTCAGACCAGGAGAAAAGCATGAGCTAGCAGGCCACAAGAGCTTGACCAGCGCCATGCATTTTCACTAAAATATGTTGAGGATAGAAAGTTTGTTATTTGACCCAGAGAAAAACATTGCAGATAGGAAAAAAATAAAATTGGTCTAATTAGTTCTACTACTTGTTGATGAAAAGTAAATTGAGAAAATAGCATTGTAGTAAAATGTGAGTACTTGTTGGAACAATCGCTGTTAAGATACATGGTTTATCTCACATCTAAAAGCTACTCTTTGCTCTCTCTGTGGAGTAGATCTTCCTTTATAAGTCTCAGCTAGATTCTCACCTGTCTCACATGTTTGCATGTGGAACTACCAAGGAGAGGAATAACTGGAATGATTTTTGTTGAGTTTTAATGTTTAATATCTTATTCCCTTTGTATACCTGGATCATAGCTTCAAAGCAGTCATAGGGCCATGTAATCATAAAAAACACAAAACTGAATACTAATGAATATACTTTAAAACAGAACATTCATCAATAGCTCATACCTACTACCACCAAAAATATTTACCTTGTGTATGTTTGGATCCATCAGCTCAGGGACAAAATAATGCAAGGATCTCCCTGCTGTTGTGTCTCGGCTAAGTCCAGTTTTTATCATAGGGTACCACAGTAAATTAAATTCATCAACTGAACTTCCCTCTATCCCTCCTAGTTTTGTTGTTAACATGTACCTGCAAATCTGGAGTTAGCATAGATTAAGTTTGCCTGTTCTTCATCTTCATATTTGGCATATTTCGTGTTCCAGTTATAAGTCAAAAGTTCACCTATAAAATACACATTACATAACATAGCCAATTTAACTTAACTTTCACAGTGTTTTTGTTCCAGAGTATTAATGAAAGGAGGGTTAAATGAGTCACCTGACCATGACTTTCCTTCTATTTCTGTGGACTTGGGTTCACAGGACTTGTCTTTCTGAACTTCCTTTTTTGCAGTTTCTAAAAGGCACAAAAGAAAATGCCTATGAGTTGGACATTATATATTCGATTATATATTCTTAAGTTAATGAATGAGAGAAATGCCTTGCATATATTAACACCAAAAAACCTTCTTTCAGGTACTCTCCCATAGATGTTGTGTTATAATCAACCACAATGACATCACTTAATAACTCTAGTTGTTGAGAGGGCTCTGAGACAAAAGTGATTTGTTTCAATCTGGTTGTGGTAGGCGCAGCTCCACGGCCCATGTGGGAATTGAACCAGCAACCTTGGTGTTATGAGCCTGCACTCTAACCACCTGAGCTAACTGGCCTTCCCCAAAAGTGATTTTTTTATACCCCAATCTGGCCATGCAAAATGAGAGCTCCATTTCCTAGCCTCCCTCACCCCTAGGTGTCTCTATCTGCCTGAATACTGAACAATGATAAGTGAAGGGAAGTGATGTGATGTTTATCCCTTCTCCTTTCTCCTTACCTGCTAATCAGAAAGTGGACGTGGTAGTGAGCCGTCTTAGACCATGTGGTTTGAGGAGACACAAGATAGAAGGAGCTTGAGCCACTGCTCATTTCATGGGCCTGAGCTGTCATATAACTTGACTTTGACATGAGAAAATTACTCCTATCTCGTTTAGACATTCTTATTTTGTTTTGTTTTCATGGGATGTTTTTAGACCCTGACATTTTGGATCACTGTTACACATAGTCAAAATGAAGTCCTCACTGATATAACATATGATTGAGTAGTAACTTCACTCATTTTTTATTAAACTGCATTCTTACTATGTAAGGAGAGCCAGACATTAGTAGTTATTTTGTGGAGAAATAAACATAATGATGAAAAAACTGAAAGAAATCAAATTAATTGGTGATAGTGTAGAATCTAGAACACAGGTTACCCATCTCTTAGGAGGTTTAAATAAGAATTTTCTTTGGGACTGTAGACTTTAGAATTAAAGACCAGAACTTTAAGAAAAAAAGTTATGCTTAACTGAGGTCTTAAGTGATATTGAAATGGGCTCTTTAAAAGGTTAGAATTTTTCAAAAAAGGTCATCAATTGGCATAAGCAATTCAGAAGGAAAGTTTTCTGTAGAATAAATATTTGAAATGCAGAGTGTTCTTTCACATATGACTTTCAGAAACTCTTCTAGAACATATATCTTACATGTAACTGAAAAAAGCAAGTTCCATTTTATAGTTGAAATAAAAGTAATTTTCAAAAGTGGTTTCTAATATCAGACACCACATTTAAAACAAAAAGGGCTTCTGGCCGGCCAAGTGGCGCAGTTGGTTGAGAGTTGGCTTGGGAGCGTGGGCTCTGAGCAGCAGAGCCACTGGTTTGGTTTCCACATGGGCCAGTGGCGCTGGGCCCTCTGCACCTGGGATGGTGAGAAACAGCTCAGCCTGGAGCTGGGCTACCGTGGGTGGCCGGCGACGGCGTCGGCTGCAGTGGGACTGCAGTGGGCTGTCCTGTGCTGCAGTGGATGTCTAGCAGCCAGCTTGAGCGGCAGGCGGCCATGAGCCATCGTGAGTGACTGTCCAGTGGCCGGCAACCGATTAACTCAGCCGGGAAGGCCAAAGATTATAGTGTCAACGTGGGCCAATGAAGCGGCATCCTCTACGGCTAGACTGAAGAGCAAGGGCACAGCAACTTGTCTGTTCCCCCTCCCCCGATTCCCCAATGCTGTTCCTTTCCCCCGATTTTCCAATAAAATCTTTTAAAAAAAAGGGCTTCTACTGCTTTTTCAGAGGTCCATTGTAAATTTCTATATGTAACGTTACCAGATTTCTTCCTCACACATGGGCTTCTCATGCAAAGGGAATTCTAGGTAAATTGACAGTGGAGGCTTTCTGGTTTGCATTTAATCGATAGTTCAAGGTCTAGACTCATACTGAGTAGCAAAATATGTCTGACATTTGCATGACCTGATGTGCCGGAAAAGATCCTAATGGAAATGAGTATTTTCTGAAGGCTTTAAAAACCACTCCACAAACCAGGGAGCTAATGTTGTTGCATTATTACCTGAAAGGTGGTCTTTTCCCCTTGAGACTGGATCTTCCCCTTGCAGTTCAGAAGTCACGACTAGTGCCTCTTCATATGCTTGCTCCTGAGTCTGTTCTTCCTGTGGGGGGATTTCAATGTGCTCCAAGGGAGTAGCCTCCCTCGATTTTTCACTTTCTCTTAGGATACTACCTTCCATTGATTGTGAAGCTGAGCCCATGTCCTGTTCTTCTGGAGTTCTGTCTCTGGGTGGTCCTTGTTCTTCAGTTGTTCCTTTGTGTGGTTCTGTTACTGACTCTCTGCGGGATCCTTGCTCTGCAGTTAACCCTTTGTGTGATCCTTTTCGTGGTACTGACTCTCTGCGAAGTCCTTCCACAACTGACCCTCTTTGTGGTCCTTGTTGTATAAGGGACTCCCTGCTTGATCCTTGTTCTGCAGTTGACCCTCTGTGTGTTTCTTGTCCCATCGTTGACTCTTCGCGTTGTCCTTGTGCTGTTATTGATTCGCTGTCAAGTCCTTGTTCTGCAGTAGATTCTATGTGGATTCCTTGTTCTGAAGTTGACATTCTAGGTGGTGAGCCTTGCTCTGTTACTGATTCTCTGTGTTGTTCCTGTTCTCTGGCTGACTCTGTGTCCTGTTCTTGTTCTTCGGTTGAAATTTCGTTTGGTTCTTGTCCTGCTGTTATCTCTCTCTGCTGTTCTGGTGGGCTTAGTGGTGGTGTGGGTTTTCTATGTTTACTATGTTCATGTGGATCTTCTGGATTTTCTAACAATTGACTTTGGGTTTTGTTAGCATGTTTTTCAGGAAGTAATGTATTCATCTCTAAGAGCACTTTGTCAAAGTCTTCATAAATGTGTTTCTGGTCATCCATATCTCCCCAGAGTTCAGGCAAGTCTATCTCTTCAAACTCAATGAATGGCCCTAGTGCAGAAAACAAAATATTTACCTAAATAATGGATCCTAAAATGCAGAGCTAGTAAGTTAATGCAAAACAAGCATTGAGCACAGTGATTATAAAATAGGCCTATTGCTTTAAATAAATATTAGTAACCTTTCCCTGCAGCACAATAAAAAGCAAAAAAGTATCCAAAGGAACTGAAAGATGCTCACTACTGTAAATTAGAAATCATCTCTTTCCTAAAAGGTGTGGTTTTGAAAATGAACAGGGTTCTTCTTTTGCTAGTTGGAGAGTTGCTTAAACTGCCAAGGCAAATAGCATTTATTTTCTACTTTTGGTCCTCCCACAGTAAGGCTAGCATAGGGATGAAGAGGGGGACACACATCTTCCACCTCAAATACCTTTTCAATATCTACAATTTCAAAATAAAAGCAAGTGTCAATCCATGATAATCTTTCACTGGGATATTGTTTTCCCCCCAATATTCATCTTCTCTCCCATCCTTCTTCCCTACCTTCCTTTCTTCTTCATTCCTCAATTCTTTTCCTCCACAACTTATGTGGACACCTGGTTCAGAATTCCAGGGAAAGATTGGATACCATGCCCCAGAATCCCACTGTTAAACAACAACAACAAAACAATCCTGGTGTCCAGGGCTCCAGAGAGTGGGATCATGCCATAAGACTATTCCTCTCTCTGCTAAAACAGTGTTTAAGCTATAAAACTGTAATTCCTACAGTTTGGGGGGAATTCTCTACATACATCACTCACAGATTTTTAAGTATCCAAGTAATACACTTTCACACAGAAATAAAATACTGACATTCTTTGGGAAACCCAAATGGTTTCAATGACTGTCTCTTTAAAAAATAAAAATAAAACCCATATTTCTATGTATTTCGATACTAATATAAAAAAGAGATTCCACTGTATAAGTACAGTAAAAATGTACACATAAAATTGCTTGGGAGAAGGAAACATTTTTCTCAGAAATCTTAGCATTCTAAGTTGGACATTAAAACTGTAATTACCATCACCAACTTAATTTCTAAAACATTCAGGTTGCTACTAAAATACCTTTTCATTTGAATGAATTGAAAATTGAGTTCTAGCTGAGTTCCAATTTGACAACTTTTAGTATTGCACTGTAGTGAAAAATTCATCTCGTTATAATAAAGAGTGAATTTTGTGGGGAATGAACAACTAGATATAGCTATCATGATCTAAGGAAGATGTATGTGAAAAAATTCCACAGGGATAAATGACCTTGTATTATCCTATTAGTGCACTACACCATTCCAGCTTGAGCATACTCCCTCTGAGTGGCACTTACATTGTCTTGGGTTACAGAGTAAACGTCTCAGCATTTCTGAACTTTGGTCATAGAACGTTTCCAGCAAGGCCAATGTCCTCTGCCGATCCAAAAACCCTACCTAAGCAGGAAGTTTGCAATTAGTTGTTACAGAAGATTTGAGATTTTTATGTAGACGAACTATGGCTTACTAAAGCATTTATCGCCACCACCACCACCACCATCATCATATAAATAAAAGCTGTAGAGTCAAAAATCAGGAAAGCTATCTATATCTTGCCTTGAAGCTTATACTCTACTTCCCCATTCTGTGACATGTAAAAATGCCTTGCACTCAATAGATGCTTAACAAATATTTGTTGTTACTGACTTAATTGCTAAATCCAATGTACAAAGTTCAGTTCTTAGCTAATCTGACCTGAGTCTGACATTTGGAACAATTCACTGCTTCTTCCTTGTTCCTTTTTTTTTTTTTTTTGCATTGTTTTTATTTTGAGGAAATTTTTACTTATAGAAAAATAAGAAAATGATAAAACTAACACTTGTGTTCCCAACACCAAGAAATGATGATTGTTAACATTTTGTGTATGTACTTTAAAAATATGTAGCTGATACCATAGTACATGTGTCCTTCTTTAAATTGCTTTTATTTACTCAACACTGAGATTTGATACATGTATGTAAAGAAATAGACTTGACTCCATTTAACTGCTGTAGGGTATTCTATAATATGAAAACATCATAATTAAAAAAAAATCTCTCTTTTGGTGGGCATTTAGATTATTTCCAATATATTGATACCAAAATAGTAAAACAATGGACATCCTTATGTACATGTGTAAACATTTCCCTAGGATAAGTAACTAGAAGGATTGTATACTATGTGCTTTTTCAACTTTAGTATTTCTTGCCAAATTGCTCCACAAAACACCTATGCCAATTTACATTCTTACCATTACTGAATGAGGATATCATTTTTTTCATATTCATCCAATACTTGATATTGTTAGAATTTATCGTTTTTTTCCAATCTGATAAATAAAGCATGTTATCTAATTATTTTAATTTGCATTTCCCTGATTATTAGTGATATTAAATATATTTTTATGTTAATTATGTATTCGAGTTCTCTCATCTATGAATGGCTTTTACCTTTTTTCAGTTGGGAAGAGTTGTCTATTTCTTATTAATTTGTAAATTTTGATAATGATCATCCTGTTATTTATATGACAAATATCCTTTCCCAGTTTATTTCCTTTTTTTGTTTGTTTGGTTTTTTTTGTTTCTTTCTTTCTTTTATTTATTTATTTATTTTTTTATTGTTAGTTTCAGGTGTCCAGTTTATTTTTTATTTTTAATTTAAATTTTGGTGAGTTTAGCCATATCAATTTTTTTATTTTGAGGTAGTCAAATGTGTCAATCACATCCTCTATGGTTTGTGCTTATTAGGAGTATTTTTCAGGAAATATTACCTATATTATCAAAAGGTATGCTCTATGCTTGCTTCTAAAACTTTTAAAATTTTGTTTTCTGCATCTAGGTCTCTGACCATAATATGAGACTTATTTTTCCTCATAAATGAGGCTGAACTCTAATTTTATATTTTTCCTAATATGGAAAGCCAATTGTCCCAATATCGTTTATTCATTAGTCCTTCCCACTGATTTATATTGCTATCCATGTCATACACTAAATTCCTACATTCTCACGGGTCTGAACCCAGGTTCAATAGTCTGTTAGTATAAGTCTATTTTTAAAAGCCAGGGAAATTCTCCCCAACTTGTTCTTCTTTTCATTACTGATTTTGCTATATTTGAACCTTCATTTTTCCATATAATTTTTTAAAAGCTACACCCTTTTTTTTTTTAAGATTTTATTGGGGAATTGGGGGGAGGGTAACAGCATTGGGGATTCGGGGAAGGGAAACACAGGTAGACAAATTGCTGTTTTGTTCTTCAGTCTAGTTGTGGAGGACGTTGCTTCACTGGCCCATGTTGGTATGATCATTGTGCTCTTCCCGGGGGAGGCAATCAGTCACCGGTCATTGGCCGGCTGTTCACAGCGGCTCCTGGTAGCTCACACTGGCTACCAGTTGCTCACTGGCTGGCTGCCAGCCACTCACATAGCTCATGGCAGCCCACTGCAGCCCACTGCAGCCCTGCTGCAGCCTACATTGTCGCCAGCGACTCACAGCAGCCCAGCTCCAGGTCGAACTGTTGTTCATCATCTTAGCTGTAGAGGGTGAGCGTCACTGGCCCTCAATGTGGGATCCAAAATGCAGCCCTGCTGCTCAGAGCTGGTGCTCCCAAGTGAGCGCTTAACCAGCTGAGCCACTCGGCCGGCCCAAGCTAAACCCTTTAAAAAAAAATACAATATACGTGCAGAAAAACATACAAATAATAAGGGTGTGGTTTCATGAGTTACCATAGTATAAACACACTCAGGACCTGTTTCTCAAAGGAAAATGGTTAATTTTAGTAGGGGGTATGATTTTGCTCCAAAACTTGATGGATCTACCCAGTGATCCTACTGTTGCCATAGAATTCCAATTCCTCTCATACACTTCAAATACTGTAGGATCTTCTATGTGAGAAGGCACAAGGAAAAGAAGAGTTTTTGTACTGCGTCCTACGAAGTCTACAAAGCCTGTTCTTGTTCTGGGACCCGCTCTGGCTGCCGATGGCTCCATTAATGCATAAAAGCAGCACATGCAAGTAAAGGTTGTTTCTAAAATGTAAAAAGATCCAATAAGCATTGTGCCTCTTTTTCTTTCTTTCTTTCTTTTAAAGTTTTTATTGGGGAAGGGAACAGTGTTGGGGAATTTGGGGAAGGGGAACATTGTGTTTTTCCAGGACCCATCACTTCCAAGTCAAGTTGTTGTCCTTCAATCTTAGTTGTGGAGGGCACAAGCTCAGCTCCAAGTTCCAGCCGCCACTTTCAATCTAGTTGTGGGGGGGAATGGGTCAGCCCGCCATCCCATGAGGGAGTCGAACTGGCAACCTTGTTGTTAAGAGCATGCACTCTCACCTGCTGAGCCATCCAGCCGGGCCTGTGCTTCTTTCTTAATGGTAGGTGGTTCAAGGTACAGCCATTTGCCTTGTGCTTGAGATACACTGTGATACTTCAGGCTACTTGACTGCTAAACATTTACCAATGTAGTAAACCTTGAATTTTTATGGGGTTGGTTTTTTTAAAGATTTTTATTGGGGAATTGGAGGGTTGGGAACAGTGCTGGGGAATTGGGGGAAGAGGAACAGACAAGTTGCTGTCATTTTGTTCTTCAGTCTAGTTGTGGAGGACGTTGCTTCACTGGCCCAAGTTGGCACCATCATTGCGCTCTTCCCGG
>NW_017731491.1:529366-532562 GCF_001890085.2 Hipposideros armiger | reverse complement strand
CCGGGAAGAGCACAATGATGGTGCCAACTTGGGCCAGTGAAGCAACGTCCTCCACAACTAGACTGAAGAACAAAACGACAGCAACCTGTCTGTTCCCCTTCCCCCAATTCCCCAGCATTGTTCCCATCCCCCAATTCCCCAATAAAAATCTTAAAAAAAAAGAAAAGAAAAAAAGAAAAAGTGCTTTGATGTCATATTTTGCATCCTTGTTTACTTTATGATTCTTCATTTTTTCCTCAAGGGCTCAATATGCTTAAGTGAAAGTACAGGCTTTTGAACCCTTGTCTCAGTCACTGGTTAAAAATATTCAGAAACAATTAAGTTCTTTATTCTAGGCTGTATCTACCTTCCCTATAAGATCAGCACATAACCACTGTTTGAACGCTGGAAAGAAAAGCAAAAGGCACAAGCAAACCTCAGTTAATTCCTCTAAATATTATCCCATTATATTTGTTATGGCACCTAAGTTGGTATTAAGTTGGCCAACAGAGTAAAGTTGATAGCCAGGCATTTACCAGGAAGTAAAATCTTGACCTACATGTCATCCAATATTATTAAAGGAAGCAATTTGCAAGGAGCGTTGCCTGAAAGACACATAGACATTTAATGTTTTATAAAATATATTCCTGACTTAAGCCAAATTATTAGGGATCTGAGAATCTAGACCACAATACATTGGCTCCTTTAAGAATTGCTTTTTCTGAATTGCAGTTGGGTGTGGTATCTTTTGCCTACACTTAAGGTGGTTATAAGAAACTGCCCTAAGAAAGTCATTGTTTCACTTATTGAAGTTCATCATAAAGGAGGTTCACTTCAACACATAGGGCCCCTTTAATGAGTACTTGTGGGAGAAACTCCTGACTTTGAACCCCAAATTTCCTTACTTCTTCTTAGCACCAGTTTGTATTTATATCTTATAAACATCGTTGATAGAGTGTTTGGTCATGTTTCCTTTTTCACATTCTCTGCTAGTAGGAAGCTTAGATTCAAACTTGTAGACACATATTTATGTCATTATGGTATGCATTTGGGGCTTTGCTCCCAGTTTCATTTAGTCCCCTCTCTTGTGTTTTTTACTTTTTTCATCCTACTTTTAACTTACCGTATTTGCCGGCGTATAAGACGATTTTTTGGCCCTGAAAAATATGCCTCCAAGTGGGGGGTCGTCTTATACGCCAGGTACACTTCANCAGTGTCACTGGTCCTCATATGTGGGATCCGAACCGGGGCCCTCTGGCATCCCAAGCCAGTTCTTAACCATCGCGCCACTCAGCCGGCCCAAATTTTTATGGTTTTTATTGTCCACCTTCAGACACACAAGACACCAAGGCATCTAATGCTTCTTCCAGCTTATCACGTCCCATCAAGGTTGTGGACCAGTATGATGTTCTGTGATATGTCAGCATAATCAAGGCCTCTGCATACTAGATTATGATAGAAAGAAAGAGAGCTGCCTTGGCGCTATGGCAAGGCAGTAAAAATACACTGCTGTTCCTGACAGGTGAAATCAAATGTCTGTTGGTACTTAGAAACCACTCAAGAGAAAATATTACTTGACAGACCAATAATGGTGAATGAGAGGGCTGTGTTAATTTGGTCCAAGAAAGATTCCACATCTTGAGTAGCAGCTGCAAAATGAGTAATAGTATTCTACAAAAATAAATAAATAAATAAATAAATCTGTTCTTCGGAAGACACTTAAAAGGAAATTCCAGTTAACCATATATTTTGTTATGAACATTTCTCTAGGCTCATGTAGCTATAGGTATGGTTTTTGTCATTATTTGCTTTATAGAAATGCAATAAAAAATACACATTTTTGTATATTTTACATTTTTTACTCAATAATAATGTGTAAAATTTCCTCCTAGTCAACTGGTATAGATCTATTCAATTTGTATGAAGGCTGCATGATATTCCAAGATGTAGACGTACCATTATTTTTAAAATATTCCCCTACAGATAAGCATTCCCTTAATCTCTCTCTTAATACCTCTCTCTCTCTCTCTCTCTCTCTCTCTCTCTCTCTCTCTCTCTCATAAACAATGCAACAGAAATCATTCTTGTACATGTATTTTCTATTTGCTAGTGCTTTTATTTCTTTGGGATAAAAATTCAGGAATGGGATCACTTGGTTGAAGGATGTACGTATTTTTTATTTAAATATATCTACATTATTTTAGAAAGATACTATATTAAATTTTCACCAGGAATGTCTTAGAAAATACCATTCCTCTATCCCTACCAGCAATATGTATTATCATTTTAAAATATTTTGCTCATCTGTTGAGTATATAATGATTCCATGAATTGTGTGTTCATATCTTTTGACCATTTTTCTTTGGGGGCTTATATAGTGTCCTACCATCAGAGAAAGTGGCATTTAGTTCAGTGACAGCCATAGTACTAGTTGACTCTAACTGTATGGAGTTCATCCTAGTGAGTCATTTGGAAGTTTTGTTTTGTGTTGTTTATGCCCATGGCTCTTCTTGTCCGAACCCCAGGTATCTTCCTGAGGGGTACTCCCAGAACCTTTACTGCCATCTTCTCAGCACACCCACACCTCTTCACACACAGGTATTTGGGAACACTCATTACCTATCCTCTAGCCACAGGAGTGGGCCTAACCTCAAGACCACCCACCTAGACCCCTCTTTCTGTAGTGGTTACCCTTCTTCTTTAGTGTCGTGTTGGGTTCAGGGCTTCTCTATGAAGATTGCAGTTTCTAAGCTACACCCAGGAAATAAAGCATAAGCCCTGCTGTTAAATTTCTCTTCAACCTACTTTTCCAAGAGTTTCTATAATGTTGCCTTCAACCTCCAACCCTGATTGGGGCTCAGGGGTGGGGACTCAGAAACTAACTCTGACTTAGGGACCCAGACAACCTCTAACCCCTAGTCACCTCTCCTCCAACCTACTTCTCCCATCAGCTGGTCATAATTTCCCAGTGATAGAAAAAGTGCTTTGGGGCCGGCCGAGTGGCGCGATGGTTAAGAACTCGCTTGGGATGCCAGAGGGCCCCGGTTCAGATCCCACATATAAGGGCCAGTGACACTGCCCTCTGCAGCTAAGATGCTGAACAACAGCTCAACCTGGAGCTGGGCTGCAGTGGGTCGCCGGCGACGGCGTGGGCTGCAGCCCCTGTGGCAGTGGGTTGCCATGGGCTACCGTCTGTAGCCAGCAGCCAGCGTGAGCA
>NW_017731491.1:465081-527756 GCF_001890085.2 Hipposideros armiger | reverse complement strand
CTTATATGGCGAGTATATAACAAACTCTGTATTTTGAGTGGAAATGTTAGGGGGTCGTCTTATACGCCCAGTCGTCTTATACGCCGGCAAATACGGCATGTTCCTTTGTTGCATTTTATCTATTCTGATAAGCTTCCTTAAATCTTTTCTGGAACATGGGGATACAAACAAATAAAGTTCGTAAACAAATATATATCAGTAAAGTTTGTATCCATTTTTGCAAATCCATTTGGTATCCTGGCATACCAGTATCCTCCCAAAAGCATTCTTAGAAATCCTTTTTGATATAAACTT
Organism: Hipposideros armiger; assembly: GCF_001890085.2. Classification (NCBI taxonomy): domain Eukaryota; kingdom Metazoa; phylum Chordata; class Mammalia; order Chiroptera; family Hipposideridae; genus Hipposideros; species Hipposideros armiger. The sequence goes on along the minus strand of NW_017731491.1, from coordinate 527,462 downwards.
TTCTTGTTTTTAAGAAACAGCATACTAAAACGGGGTAGGCTTTCTATTCCCAGCAGCTCTTTTCTATGGGAAGCCACCAGAAGGAGCATAAACAAAAACAATCTTAAGCAACCCATTCTTAAGCATGGGAAAGAGATTTAGAGACAAGTCATACTTTGGGAAATGCTGTGCCATGCAAGGTGTGGTCTGCATGCTGGTACAAGTCTGTGATGAGAAAGGTACAGAAATTGAGAATAGCATCTAGAAAATGTTATAGAAATTTGAGGAAGTAACAGGTAATAAATCAGATTTGAATCTGTTAAAAAAAATGTGGGTTGTATTCTGTATGTCCTTTATATCCCCCTGCTAATCCATTTTCACTGAGTATCAGTCCACAACAGATTGGAAATTTAAAACATCATCGGCAACAACAACCTAAAAACTGGTCCTTCACAACCAATAGTTTGAGAAGCATGGCTTCAAGGGTCTTACCCTACCTTCCCACTGTCACAATGCAGGAAGAGCTCAGCAAACATCTGCCTCCGTATATCAGCTTTTATGACCTCCCGGAATTCATCTGCACAGTGGCAAAGGTGCTTCAGGAGTTCCTCAAACAGCTCACTTTTCAAGTCTGCGATGTGCAAAGAGATATACTGCAGAGAAAAAGAGGATAAATGATTAAAAACTGTGCTCTTTGTTTGGATTTTCCTAAGGATTCAGTTGATGTGCGTGAAACTATTGGCTGCAATTGTTTCCCCAATATCATTTGCTTGTCACTTAGATAAAGCATTTTCATGTTAGTGCAATTCTACGGGCTGTGCTGCAGAAAGAGGTGACCAGTACAGTCCCCAACGCCATACACCAGTGGGACTAGATGTTTTTGGAGCAATTTCCCTCTAGATCACATCAGCATTGTATAGGGCGGACTTTTTACCTCACACTATAGTATCTTGTGATAGAGAGAAATGGATCAAGCATTGGAAGAGTTTCTGAGTGGACTCCTCTTGAAGTTGTCGTCCAATTCACAATCAATGATTTCCTCCTCTGCCCCAAGCACAGCAGTTAGCCATATTTATTAAGCCAAATTACATATTTGTACTGGTGGCTACATTTGTATTCAATGACCCTACTTCCATAGCCATAAATATTGGACCAGGGGAGGATGCTTAACCTAAACAAAGCCACTCGGATTTTCTCCTGTGGGAATTGGGAATTAGGACTAGGGAATGGCCACTTGATGTCTGAGAGAGGCTGGACCTGCAAATGTAAACTCAAGAATTCCTTCAAGTGAATTAAGGCTGCAGAAAGAGTCTGTACGTAGACCTGATGAATCGGAAAGCAGAGAGGAAAGAGTCTTGATGTTTTCCAAATCCCTGTTCTAGTCTCTTCCTGAAGTCGGATCATATTTCTGCCCTTGGATTCTGCGCATTTCATTTTCAGCTATGTTACCTCCGGCTGGTTTCTGCTTCATGCAATTAAAGAATAATAACTAATGCAATTTGTTTAAAATGGAGCCTGTTGTTTGCATATTTCAGTGACACATAATTTTCGAAATGAAGGATATAGTCGATACTTCACTTCCTCATTAATATCATCTAGGCAAATTTAGAATGTATTATATAAGAGATATATTAGGCTTGAATCCATGCTAATAAATCATAAACCATTATTCAACTGGCTTAGAGATAAAAAGAGGAAAATTTAAAGAGAGCAAAAGAGCTTTTATTTTTTTGATTTTTAAAAATTTATTTTTCTGTTACTCTTGAAATGCAATATTACATTAGTTTCAGGAGTACAAAACAACATAGTGATTAGGCATTTATATACCTCACAAAATGATAACCTCAATAAGTCTATTACCCATCTGACACTGTACATAGTTATTACAATATTATTGACTATATTCCCTATGCAGTTACTTTACATCCCCATGACTTTTTTTTTTCAATTACAGTTGACATTCAATATCATTTTATGTTAGTTTCAGGTGTACAGTGTAATGGTTAGACATTTATATAATTTATGAAATGATCCCTCCAGTAAGTCTAGTACCCATCTGACACTATACATAGTTTTTACAATAGTATTGACTATATTCCCCATACTGTACTTTACATCCCTGTTACTATTTTGTAACTACCAATTTGTATTTCTTAATCTCTTCACCTTTCTTACCCAGCCCCCTGACCCCCCTTCCAACTAATAACCATCATTTAGTTCTCTGTATCTGCGCATCTGTTCTGTTTTGTTGTTTATTTTGTTCTTTATTTTCCACATATAAGTGAGATCATATGGTATTCGTCTTTCTCAGTATGACTTATTCACTTAGCATAATACCCTGTAGGTCCATCCATATTGTCATAAATGGTAATATTTCATTCATTTTTTTGGCTGAGTAATATACTCCATTGTATGTATGTACCACAATTTATTTATCCAATCATCTATTGATTGCTATTTCGGTTGCTTCTATATCTTGGCTATTATAAATAGCACTGCAGTGAACATCTGGGAGCATATGTATTTTCAAATTAGTGTTTTGGATTTCTTTGGATAGATACTCAGAAGTGGAATTGCTGGGTCATAAGTTCTATTTTTCATTTTCTGAGTAACCTCGATACAGCTCTTCACAGTGGCTGCATGAATTTGCAATCCCACCAATGATGCACAAGGGTTCCCTTTTCTCCATATCCTCGCCAACACTTGTTTATTTATTGATGATACCAATATTGACAGGTGTGAGGTGATATCTCCTTGTGGTTTTTATTTGTATTTCTCTGATAATTAGTGATGGTGAGCATCTTTTCATGTCTGTTGGCCATCTGTATGTCCTCTTTGGAGAAATGTCTATTCAAGCCCTCTGCCCAATTGTTAATTGGACTGTTTTTTGATGTTGAGTTGTATGAGTTCTTTATAAATTTGGAGTATTAAACCCTTATTAGATGTATGAGTATCATTGGCAAATATCTTCTTCCACTGAGTAGAATGTCTTTTCGTTTTGATGGTTTCCTCTGTTGTACAAAAGCTTTTTAGTTTGATGTAGTCCCATTTGTTTGTTTCTTTTCTTTTGTTTCCATTGCCTGAGGAGCTATGTCAGTGAAAATATTACTAAGGGTATATATGAGAGTTTACTTCCTATGTTTTCTTCTAGGAATTTCAGGTCTTACATTTAAGTCTTTAATCCATTTTGAGTTTATTCTTATATATGGAGTGAGAAAGAGGTCTAGTTTCTTTATTCTTTTTTTTTGCATGTGTCAGTCCAGTTTCCCCAGCACCATTTATTTATTGAATAGACTGTCTTTACCCCAATGTATATTCTTACTTCCTTTGTCATAAATGACCATATAGGCATGGGTTACTGAATAGTTGACATTTTCTGGAAATACTGCGGCCCAATCCTCTAATGCTGAAAAAAAGTACTTATTCATTAAGAGAATCATCCTGTTTTATATTAAGCTTTTTGGAATTGACCTCAAAGCCATATGAGTTTTCTGGCTGTGGGAATGTTATTAAATCAAGAATTAATTTAACTGTTTCTCTAAGAGACACTTTAACATTCTGGATTTATAACCTATGGGTTTTCTGAATGAGCATGTTCTGTGTTAGGTATAGGCCATAAAGACTACCAGTTGCCAACTCAACTACAAATCAAATTCCAAATAGAACAATGACAGCAGTTTGCCAGTGTCTTGTGTAAAATCAGAAAAAGTAAAAACACATGGTAGGCATCACGTTTTCATATCCTCCCAAGGAATAAATCAATTAACATCCATAAATCCAGAAGTGAGTGCTTAAATTAAATTAACAATATAATTAACTACTAATATCCTTCATTTTAATAGCTCTGTGAGCTGTTAAACACTCGAACTGTACTTAATCAAGTTGCCTCTATATGCTGGATTCCAATGTAATGAATTTGGGGCTTTTCCTTTCTGATTTGAAAGCCAAAATATTGAGAATATGATAAATGTCACACTTAATAGGTTGGTAGCTACTGTTAGATTATACTGCTCTGGGATCCACACTTAATTTAAGTATAGATTAAACTGGAGAGTTAATGAAGTGGTGATATAAGAGCAATAGAAAGAAAACTATGTTTGGAAACTATCTTAGGTATTAACTTCCAAACTGTGTTTGTAAGCCCTGGTAGGAAATAACATTTTCAGGAATGTCTGCAAACTAGGACTTCAAGAATACTGAAATACACAGATTGTATTTACTATCTATCACTGATGAGGTGATGTGTTCATATAGCATTTGGGCAGAAAATCAGATTTCGCATCTCAGAGAGAAAATTTTTTAAAACAATTAATGCTAATTATATACTCAACAAAGCAGAAATATACTTTAATCCCCCTGCTTTTAAAAAATTTGCTTAACAAATGAATTGAACAAAGGCCCCATTTACTATACAATAGTAGTAATAATAATAATAATAATAATAATAATAGACTGAAACACACAATTTTACCTTTACTGGTGAAAGGTAGCTTAGGCAATGTGATGGGCTGAGTTGTGTTTCCCCCAGATTTATATATTGAAGACCTAACCTTCCCAGTTTCTCACAATGTGACTGTATTTTGAGATAGGGTCTTTAAAGAGGTAATTAAATTAAAATGAAATCATTAGTGTGAGGCTGGGTGGCCCATAGCTGTCATATGACTTGTGTCCTTATAAGAGGAGGAAATGTGGACTCAGACATATACAGAAGGAAGGCTACATGAAGACATAGAGAGAAGATGGCCATCTACAAGCCAAGGAGAGAAACCCTCAGAAGAAACCAACCCTGCCAATACCTTGCCTTGGCCTTCTGGCCTCCAGAACTGTGAGAAATTAAATTTCTGATGTTTAAGTCACCCAGTCAATGGTACTTTGTTATGGCAGCCTTAGGAAACTGATACAAATAATAAGGAATTGCTCATGAGGCGGTTCATGGATCTATGTATTCCTTACATTGAAGACCACCTAGGAAGACACATACCAACTGGGAGGATAGTTTGCCACAGGTTCTCCCATTTCCCTGGCCTAAAATTCCCCCTTCCCCTCCAAGGTTTCTTCATGCAGTTTCACAACATATTGCCGCCTCTACCTTGCCCAAAGCCGTCATTCTGTCCTTCCCTGCCACAGCTCAAAGCACATGAAAAACAAAATGAGCAAAATGAAAATTGCAAAATACAAAATTACAAATGATAGATTAGAAAGCCACTCAGATACCTACTATTTCAGGGAAAATGCAAAGCCTGGATTTAGTAGAATATGTTAAAGGAAAGGCAATCTTTGAGCACAGTTGATGAAGCCTCTCTGTTTAAATTTTAAACTTTGAACCATGTCCGTTTGAAGGCCTCAGACTATGCAGTTGATATAAAACAATCAAGCATAAGGCAGTGACAATCTCAAAACAGACAGCTCTGAAGCAAGAACAGACTGAGTCCCAAAGAAGAGAATCCAGGTAGAGGCGTGGCCCTTATTTACTCCCAGCCAAGGGACGCACCAGCTCCTCAGTATGGCAGAATCAAACGTTAATATCTGAATCCCACTGTACAGTATTTATTGTTTTTGCATAAAATTATTCTTAAGCCCATTATATAACCTCAGACTGCTTGAAGCCCAGGCCTCCTGAAGGATGCTCTCACTTTACCCAGTCCCACAGTCATCAGGAAGGTACTGGGCTGTTTTCACTTGCCTTTGGTGAGCAGGTAGATGTGTGGGTAGAGTCTCCACAATGACCAGATGGGAAAGGTCAAAGCAAAACAAAGCAAAGCAAACTCCTCAATTAGGTTGACCAACTGCCTCACTTTGTCTGGGATTCTCCTGGCTTTAGCACTGAAAGTCCCACGTTCTGAGAAATCCCTCAGTCCCAGGCAAACCAGGATGCTTGGAAACCCTATACCTTGATGCATGCCAATGGTCTAATTCCTGTGAGGGACTTTGGGGAACCTCTCTTTGGAAGCATGCTGTTTGTATCCTGCTTCATATAACAAACTGTCTCTGTCAGTATGCTTTGCCATAAAAGAAACATCCCAGCCTTTAACCGTGTCTGTGGCATCCTTCCCATCACCGTGCCATTGGGACAACTACACATAAAGCAAACTAGATAGAGTTTGATTCTATGGTATGCATTCACCCATTCTCAACCCATTTGTTGTATTTATCTAGTCACAAGACCAAAAAAAATCTTAATATTTGTTATGAATAACTGGGAACAGTGAACACAATTGACAACCTGAGTCATTATTCGGGTGCCCAGAGCGAGCAGAACTGATAAGCAGGCCGCACTCCCCCAGAGAACAGTCCTATAAAAGGATTCACTCTTGTCTAAGAAAGCTATACTTTGGATTACTTTGGAGGCAAGAGTTTAGGGGACTAACTGTGAAAAGAATAAATCAGGAAAGAATAACCCAGGCCAGAACCAACTGATAGTATCAGTGTGACAAGAGGTCACCTCCCCCAGTTCCTTATTCTGGGGTCTTTGTAGGCTCTCCTCTACCTGAGGCCATCCTTACCCCTCACTCCATGTGCTCTTGTCATACTGAAGGTCTTGTATATAGTTGTCATCGGTGGGTTAGAGATAAGAAAGTTCCTTTCCCTGCTAGTGCATGGTGATGATACCCTCTTCTTCAGAGAGCATTTTCCCTACAGAAATAGTCAGTCTTACTAAGAACTCCATTTCAGGCACATTGAAACCAAGGACCCCAACCACTGTAGAAAATACTGCTTTTTGGAAAATGGGTCCAAGTTCCAAACCATCAATCAACTTACAGAAACTTTTTGCGGGGAGAAGGACATACAGCCATTTGTGGAACTGTCATTTGAAAAGTAATCGGCACTTTAGCTACTCAAGGTAACCTGTGCCTTAAGACATACCCCCAAAAAAATGTACACATGCTTATCTCTCAGACTTCTCATGAAGCAGATTATTAGGAAACTATCAAAACAAAGGGAATTTATAGAGCTCAAAAAGTCCAGGAAGTTAAAAAAAAAGCCTCCTACCTAAAAAGTTAACTACATTTTCTATAACCACATTAATGATGGTTAGATAAAACAAATAGACTTGAAATGGTCTTCTGTTGATAAATTAACCAATCAGATAGTGAAAAGAAATGGTAGATCTTCTATAAGATTGAAATCTGGGAATTTCAGGAATGATCCGTTTATCAGCACCTGCCTACCTACCCCTGGCCTGAACGCAAGACAAGGTAGTTAATTTTGTTAATGGAAGCCCACTGAAATCTAAAGGTTAAGATTTCTGTTCCTTTGCAAATTTGTACACGGAACACAATATCTACTTGAACAACTCAATACCAGTGTTAAAATGATACAAATAGTAAGTTTTTTCTCCTAGAGTGAGTTGTTTTTTGGGAACAGAGTGTTTTGAGAATTTAAAACAATCTTAACAATCTCTCAAAACACATTTCTTACTTGCCTAAATATTCAACTTATAAAATGAAACAAAGCCAAAAAAATCTCAAAGGAACCAATACATTATATATTTTAAATTATTTCTGTCAATATATAAATGTTTAAAGCATTGTTCTTAAGGTTCCTTTCAAAGTAAGGAGATACAAGGCATTGCAGGTGACAGAAATTCAAAACTCATGACCACCAGGTGAGCTTCCTACATGAAGCCTGCCCCACTGAAGTCTCATTTTTCTTTTACTCTGCATCCCTTGGCAGCGATGAATATAATAATTCATAATGTTTTGCACCTGTTCACCACTTTATAATTGTCTTTTTGGGATGTGTCCTTATTTGCTTATATTTTTATCCTTCCATTCCCTGGATCCTACTTTGGTTCCATCCAGTGTGTGTATGTATGCATGCATGTACACACACACGCACACATACACACACATGCCTGCATATACCCACAGACACACTCCCATACAACAATGCATTATTTGGTCCTTAAGGATAAGAAATACAACTTCTAATTTTGACATTTCTCCTAGCACAGAGAGTAAACATTCAGTATATACTTAATAACCAAGAGACTAGAAGTAAATATTCTAAAATCGTTACTTTGGGTCTGCATTTACTAGAATAAAACAGATGAACAGTGAAAGAGAAGTTATAGTAAACAAAAACATCACCACCTGTTCATTTATCCACCAGGAAACAGATCAGCTAACAAAGATATATGCATACGGAAGCTCTGTGACCACTCTCTTCATTTGTCTTTCTCTCTGCATTAGTTATTACTCACTAATTCCATTTCCTCCAAACTTGCTCCATCCTGAGGGCTAATCACACACTGCTCACTCATTACAATCAGCGGGGTAATTGCAAGGCATAGTTTCTCCACTGGGTGGCACCTGTGTGTAACATGTTGACTTAGCCTGACGTTTATTTTTTCTTCCAGATTCATTAAACAGTTCTGACAAAATAGCCTTAGAACAAATCTCTTTTAAAGCAAGTGTTCCAAACACTACTTCTATGTCATATAAGATGGCTCAATGATTTGTTGATCAGATAATTAAATATTTTCAATAAATATTTCTATACAAGAAATACTTTCTTGGTTTCTAATTGATGCAACAGCACTTCTCTGTAATGACAGTACCTGAATATGTGCTGTTTGCATTTCAGGAAGAGAAGTTGGAAAATGTCAGGAAAACTAATATTAAAACTCCAAACGGGCAGGCCGAGTGGCGCACTGGTTAAGAGCTGGCTTGGGACGCCAGAGGGCCCCGGTTCGGATCCCACATATGAGGACCAGTGACACTGCCCTCTACAGCTAAGATGCTGAACAACAGCTCAACCTGGAGCTGGGCTGCTGTGAGTCACTGGCAAGGCATAGGCTGCAGCCCCTGCTGCAGTGGGTTGCCATGGGCTACCGTGTGTAGCCAGCAGCCAGCGTGAGCGGCCAGCAGCCGCAGTGAGCGGCCGTCCAGAAGTGACTGATCTGCCTCGCCCAGGAAGAGCACAATGATGGTGCCAACTTGGGCCAGTGATGCAACGTCCTCCACAACTAGACTGAAGAACAAAAGGACAACAACTTGTCTGTTCCCCTTCCCCCAATTCCCCAGCGCTGTTCCCATCCCCCAATTCCACAATAAAAATCTTAAAAAAAAATAACCCAATTTAAAAATGGTCAAAGGCTCTAAGTAAACATTTCTCCAAGGAAAATATACAAATGGCCAATAAACACATATGAAAATGTTCAATATCATTTTAGTCATCGGGATATGCATTTCAAAACCACAATGAGCTACCACTTCAGACCCACAGAAATGGCTATAATTAAAAAATAAAACAAACAAAAACAACAGGGAATAACAAGTGTTGTCAAGAATGTGGAACAACAGAGAATAACAAGTGTTGTCAAGAATGTGGAGTGATTGGAACCCTCATTCACTGTTTGTGGGAATGTAAAATGGAGCAGCCACTGTGGAAATGAGTCTGGCAGTTCTTCAAAAGGATCAGCATAGAGCTATATGAGCCAGCAATGCCACTGCTCCGTATATACCCAAGAGAATTGAAAACATGGTCATCGTATATGCAAATATTCATATTCACAATAGTCAAAAAGTAAAAACAACCCATATTCATCGACTTATGGATGGATAAATAACATATGGAACGTCCACAAACAGGAATATTACACAGCAATAAAAAGAAATAAAGCATTGATACATGCTGTAACATGGATGAAACTTGACAACATTATGCTAAGCAAAAGAAGCCAATAACAACAGGCCACATATTATATGATTTCATTTATGTGAAATTTCCAGAATAGGCAAAACTATAAGAGACAGAAAGTAGATTGGTGGTGTCCTAGGGCTGGAGGTTAGGAGCGAAATGGGCAATGGATGCTAATAGGTATGGGGTTTTTTTGGGAGGTGATAAAACTGTTCTAAAATTGATTGTCTTAATGGTTATACAACTACATAAATATACTAAAATCCAATTAATTGTACACTAAATGGGTGAATTGCTTATAAAGAGCAAATAGCATTTTTTTTAATTATCCAAAAATCGCCAATCATCAAATAGACTATTGATTTAAACAAAGATTTTGGGGGTTGGAGAAGAGAGGTAAAATATTATTTCATTAAATGTATCCATTGATTGTAAGATGTATCTTTTTTTAAAAAAAAACACTGTATTGAGGTATGATTGACATGTGAAAAGCTGTACATATTTAATATATACAAGTCAGTGAGTTTGGGGATAAGTACACATCCATGAAATCATCATCACCAAGACCATATAGACATCTCCATCACCTGTAAGACACATTTTGATATGAGAAGTGCAGAAGAAAGAAAACTGTTCATCTTAGAAATGATGAAATATGAAGAGGTCTCCAATTACATGGAAAAACGGGAGAAGTTACATTTTAACATGACAGCTAGAGAAGACCTCTCTCTGCAAATTGGGAAGAACTGTGAGTTTATTTTTACAACATTACTCTAATACTCGTTCTCTTAATTTTTAAAAATTTACTCAAATGATGTTATGTTGGCAATTTATAGTCAAATAGGGGCTCTGGAATAAATTTAGTTTCAACTGAACAGGGGTCATAATTCACACCATAATTATTAATCATTTCAGTCTGACAAATTAAATTGCCTTTCCCAAGAAATATAAAGGACAATGAAAGGGTGACAGTTTTGTCAGCAGCAAGCAAGGTAACAAGAGACCACATGGAACTAGGATTTCCTCATCACTTCTAATTTATCTGGGAAAGACAGAAAAGAATTTTACTAAAAATTGTGATGTGCTATTTGCAGCTGAGTTTGATTTATCGGATACCAACAGAATAATGCATGCATTAAAATATACACATTCTTGAGGAAATTCATATTATAGGGAATACTCTTATTTCTGGCAAAACTGAATTTATATGGGTACTAAAAAATTTCAGTCATTCAAATTTTGTAAAATATTCTACTTTTATTTTCCATTGGAAAAAAGAATGATGTAGAAGAAATTTCATTTGGAAAATTAGCTACTTGTAAAAGAAAGTTTTGTTCAATAAATAGAGTGGTATATTTAGCAAGTCATGTTAGAGGAAAAAATGAAGTTAGATTCTCATTTCATTATTTATCAAAATAATTTTCAAACTAATTTAAAAATAAAAAGCTAGAAAAAAAAAGAATGAATATAGCTGAGCTTGGGAAGGAGAGAACCTTCTAAGCATAGAAGCAATGAAAAAAAACCTCTAAAAAATTAATAGATTTCATTACATAAAAATTAACAAAAATTTTGGTAAGTTAGAAAACAGCTTTGAAAATTTAAACAATTGAGAAACCTTGAAAAAATGTTGACATGGTGAGTTAGGTTTCGAAACAGAAGTGGCTCAGAATATTTGCTATGGATTGCAGGGGAGATACGAGTATAAAACAATTTTGGCCATTAGTTTGGCCCTGTGAGTAATGGATACCAAATAAACATATACAGAATCTAAGAAAACACAGAACATAACTAAGATAGGATTACTAAATTCTTATCTATTGTATATGGTAATCATTTCAAGAAAGATTTCAGAAATCCTTCATACAGAACATTGAATTTGTATATAGTGCATAGTCATCACCTTCAATGGGGCAAGGAGCAAGCTACCTTGATTCTGGGACTCAGAGAAAAACGAGGGGACTTAGAAGAAAGACATGAAAAAATATAAAAGCAGGCTATAGAAGACTTAGGACGCTGGTCCCATTAAATTGCATGTTTTGCTTATTCCGTTGCAATAGAATCATCCTTTCTCAGATGCAATATTATGTAGACTTTGAAATCAAACTGCCTAAATACAAATTTCCCCAGCTTCCACTAACTGTGAGACCTTGTGCAAGTTCCTTAACCTTTCTGCATCTGAGGGTGTTTGTTCATCTATAAAAGTAGCAATAAGGGTTGCTGAGAGGATTTACCTGAGTTAATATATGGATAGCTTAGGGCAGTGCCTGGCCCATAGCTAAGTTTTAGATCTCATTATTATTTATATGACTAGATTTCACTGAATACAAAAAGCTGTTTTTTCTGCATGTTACCCGAAAGTGTCAGTGGAAGTTTTTTACACTTTCACATCATGAGTACCACTGATTGAAAGAACATATAAGATGCCTTTGATTATATGATGTAACCTAATGTCAAAGGTTTTAAAATATTTTAAAGTGGCATCTTAGAATCAGTAAAATAAGTTACTATGCTTTCATTCAATTTAATTTGAAGTTAATGTATACGTGGCATCCACTAAAGACAATTGAAACTGGCAAAATAATTTGATTCAAATAATGAATAAAGTAATTTCTTACTTCTGTAAATTCCATTTTGTTCAATCTTGGTTCCGTTGAATCAGCAATATTCAATTGTTCGCAACATGATTCTAATTATGGAATAAAGGTTATTTGCTAGTTAGTGTGGTTATAATACATTCACATTTTATAATCATTTAAAAGAAGAACGTAAAAGTATTTCTTAATTAATGTCCATCAATATTTATAATAAAGTAAGTGATATAGAATTAGGTATGTATTATAGGCAATTACTATAAAATTAGTATTTTTCCTGGCTTTTACTTAACCAAGCAATGCAAACACTGAAAAGAATGTGCCTACCTTTTTAATGATCAGGCTGAGAAAAAGCAGAAACAAATAGTATAAAAGACCACTAAAAACTCTGTGTTAGTTTATGCTAGCATTCATGCTAGCACGTCCTAAAACAAGTACTTCTACAGGCTTTCTTTTAAATGCTTTATTTTGTCTTTAATGTTTCTTAAATGAAATAAATAAAATATGAATATGCTCCTTTAGTAAAAGATTCAAATAATACAAAAATATAAGTAGTGAAACATGAATGTCTACCTTTTCCCCTACCCTCCACCAGCACTCTCACCCTCTGCCCCAGAAGTAACCACGGTCAACAGTTTATTGTCACCCTTCCAGCAACTTTCATTTTCTATACATACAAATATCTTTTGTTTTTCTCTATATAAATGTGATCATATTGATCCACAGCTTGCTTTCTTCATGTAACCACTAATCTTGTAGATTTTTTCCAATAGGATCTGGCGCTCAGAAGGAAGGCCTGGGATGAGAAAATGGATGAGGGTCATCAGCTGAAGGCATGGGTTTGAATAAGAAAACCCAGGAAGTGTGGATAGTGCAAAGGGACAATAGAGCCAAAAAGGAAACTCTGGAAAACAACATTTAAGGCGCAAAGAAAAGAAGAACCAAGAAACAAAAATGCTAAAAGGTGATCAAAGATAGAAGAAAAAAATCAAGAGAATGATATCACAAAAGCAAAAAAAAAAAAGTTTCATGAATGAGAGAGTGATAAATAATGGTGAATGTGGCAATTAGTTTGAATAAAGGTTTCTGTAAACCTCCATTTAATGTAACAATTATGTGATCCTTGTTGACCTTACCAAGATGCAAACACAGAAACTGTATGAAAGCTCAAGATCAAGGAACAAATCCACTGGCCTCCCCTCTTACTTCTAACAGTAACTCCTCCTGCCAACCATAGGCTGATGCATAAAAAGATTCTTCAGTCACTGTTGATTCTTTTAACTGCTTATAATAAGATATCAATTATTGTCACAAGAGGACTGTATAAACTTTAGTATAAGCTTATGCAATAAATGCTGTTACCCCCATCCCAGATCTTCCCCCAAGCTCTGGAAGATTATGCAAGCCAGACTGGTTTCTACCAGCAACAGTTGTTATTAAGTGTATGTATCTGTCCCCTGGCTGGACTTTGAGCAACTTAAGGGCAGGAAGCATGTCTTAGTCCTCTTTGCATCTTCTACCCCATCACAGTATCTGGAAATAAGTGAGGGCTCAATAAATATTGAATGAATAAATGGTACAAAAAAGAAATATTATTATAGCATAGGAGGTGAGAGGAGAAATAAACACTGCCAACGAGAGTGGCCTAAATGTCTCTAATTTTATGACAACCTCAAATAGAGCTCTCTTAATTCATTCCTTTTATATCCCCGTCAAAAACTAAGTAAATAAAATAAGTTATTTCAAATATTTTTTGAAAGGGAAGTTGAGGTTGTACTACTGAACAACTGTAGTTTTTGGATAGGCTGAAAAGAGAAAGAAAAAAGGTTGTCAGCAAGGTCCAAATCATGTTTCTGGACCAGTGATCGGAAGAATGGAAAGCACATTTTATTTTTAAAAGTGAGAACAGACTTCAGACCATCTATTGTTACCAATGTAATAAAGTGGTCAAAAATCAATTGAAAAAAATAAACTGAATATAAATTATGTAAAACTCAGGACCTAAACTCTAGTTCTATATTCAACAAGTCTGATTTTTTTGGGTTTAATCTCATATAAGGAAACATTTCTGAAGACGAAAGCATCAAAATCTGTGGCTATCCATAGGTGGGGTACTTACTGTCTCCCTCTTCCCCAGTGAACATGGAGGGAATGTGTAGGTGAGTTTTTGTTGTCACAGTGATGGGGAGTAGGAGTCGGGGTAGAACTCCTGCAATTCCTGCACAATAAAGACTTTCCCCCTCCTCCCAGACACTCAAGTAGGTGAAAACATCTGCTTAGAATAATTTTGAGTCTAGAGCCTAGCTCTATTTTACATATAAATACAGAATATATTTTTGCTGTGGAATTTTTGAAAAATGTAATTTTTGGGTCTTCGGGAAAGTCATGATGCATTTTTGCATTGAAAACAATAGAAAAATACATCAGGACTTTCGTGACGACCCAATACTATGAAAATTTGAGAAAGGATTGTATCTTGCTTCATTCTGGAGCTTTACCAAGAGTTGTTCACCATTTCAGGAAATTAGGTAATGGGAGGTAATAACATAAATTGTATATGAACTTTAATACAACACACCTGTGTCAGCCTGCATTTTCTACCTCTCCTATTCATGGGGATTCTACGTAGATATACAAATCCATTCATTTTGCTCTTATTTCAAAATGCCAAATACAAAGAAATGGTCGATTGGATGTAATTTTACTTTTCTTATATCTAAACATGCATTATAAGTAGATACAGATTTCTGACTACCTCATTATGTCTTATAGTGAAGTTATAACCAAGCATTTATATATTGAAATATAGTACATATAATTTTCTTTTCTTTTTTCTTTTTAAGATGTTATTGGGAATTGGGGGAGGGGAACAGCATTGGGGAATCGGGGAAGGGGAACAGACAAGTTGCTGTCCTTTTGTTCTTCAGTCTAGTTGTGGAGGACGTCGCTTCACTGGCCCAAGCTGGTATTATCATTGCGCTCTTCCCGGCTGAGGCAGATCGGTCGCTGGCCATTGGACGGCCACTCACGGTGACTCACAGCAGCTCACGCTGGCTGCTCACCACTCACAGTAGCTTACAGCAGCCCACTGCAGCCTACGCCATCGCCGGCGACTCACGACAGCCCAGCTCTAGGTCCAGCTGTTGTTCACCATGTTAGTTGTAGAAGGGTCAGCGTCACTGGCCCTCATGTGGGATCTGAACTGGGGCCCTACTGCTCAGAGCTGGTGCTCCCAAGCCAACTCTTAACCAATGCGCCACTCGGCTGGCCCTACATATAATTTTCTTATGTCTTTCCTTATCTTTCTCCTTTATATCACAAAGATATATGACATTGTATTTTTAAAATTCTGTGTATGTAAGTAATATTTTCTAGGAATTTGATAGGATAATAAAGGGATGTTACAGAATATTTGTAATAAAATGGGACTAGAGTAAAAGGATTATCACTGATTGCTTCTCTACATTCTCCATCTGGAAAGAGCAAAAGAGCTTAAGTATATCTGTAAGAGCTTTGAATAACATCTATCTCAATATTCACTCTTTAGGGCCGGCCAAGTGGCTCAGTTGGCTAAGAGCTTGACCAAGAGTGCAAGCTCTGAGCAACAGGGCCATCAGTTCGATTCTCACATGGGCCAGTGACACTGAGCCCAAGCTGAGCTGCTGCTGAGCTGTCAACAGGTGGCAGGATGGCTCAGCTGGTGAGAGCACCTGCTCCTAACAACAAGGCTGTCGGTTTGAATGGTAGGCTACGCCCATCCACAACTAAAGACTGAACTCAGCACCTTGAGCTGAGCTGCCACCTGGATGGCTCAGTGGATAGAGCCTGTGCTCTTAACAACGAGGCTGCTGGTTCAACTTCCGCATGGGATGATGCCTGTGCCCACCCACCACTAAGACTGAACACAGCACCTTGAGTTGAGTGACGCAACTGGACTTGGAGCTGAGCTTGCTGCACCCTCCACAACTAGGACTGAAGGACAACAACTTGGCTGTTCCCCTTCCCCAATTCCCCAACACTGTTCCCCTTCCCAATTCCCCAACACCGTTCCCCTTCCCCAACTCCCCAATAAAATATTTTTTAAAAAATATTGACTCTTCATCTTAATTCAGTATCCCTCCCTTTCCCAAAAAAGAGAGAAAAATGTAAATACTATAGTAATAGGCATGCTTACCAAGCTGGTAATCTGGATTTTTAAAAAATTCAAGAAGAACATTCTGAATCTGCAAATCAAAGAGATCATATATTACTTCTCAACTACTATATATTTAGTATTTTAGACTAAAAGCCACCCATACTCTTTCAATTTAGGTCCTGGGTAATCCTTCTAACCCAGGGACAACAATAGTAATAATTAACATTTAGTTTATAGTATATTTCAAGGTATATAAAAAATGCTTTCACATATACGTCCTCAATGGTTCCCAATCTTTTTGTGTAAAAGCTAAGATGCTGAGAGTGAGCCTGTTTTGCCCCCTCCAGGGACATTTCCATCATGATGGAGCTAAGGCACCTTTGGCAACCAACTTGGCAATCCAAAGAATCTTCTATAATTCCTCATTCTTCAATTACAAAAAAATAAAATTTCAGAGTTCTCCTTGGTCCGTTTTTTTAAAATAGATTTTATTTTTTAGAGTACTTTTAGTCTCATAACAAAATTGAACAGAAAGTATAGTGAGGCCCTATATGCTTCCTGCCCCCTACCACCACCGACACAGCTCTTCCCATTATCAACAACCACTCCGCAACACATTTATTACAATCAATGAACCTTCATTGAAACATCAAAACCCCTAGTTTACATTAGGAATCATTCTTGGTGTTGTACATTCTGTGGGTTTTGACAAATGTATAACGTGTATCCATCATTATGGTATCATCCAGAATTGTTTTACCGCTAAAAATCCTCTGTGCTCTGTCTATTCACCTTTCCTTTCCCCCTCACTCCTGGAGACCACTGATCTTTTCACTGCTTCCACAGTTTTACCTTTTCCAGAATATCATAGAGTTGGAATCATCCAGTATGCAGCCTTTTCAGATTGGCTCTTTTCAGTTAATCATATGTCTTTATGGTTCCTTCATGTCGTTTCATGGCTTGATAGCTCATTTCTTTTTAGTACTGAATAATATTCCATTGTCTGGATGTACCACAGTTTATCTATCCATTCACCTATTGAAGGACTTCTTGGTTGCTTCCAAGCTTTGGCAATTATAAATAAAACTGCTGTAAACATCTATGTACATGTTTTTACATGGACATAGTTTTCAACTCCTTTGGGTAAATACTAAGAAACATGATTGCTGGATCATATGGTAAAAGTATGTTTAGTTTTATAAGAAACTGCCAAACTGTCTTCCGAAGTGGCTGTACCATTTTGCATTCCCATCAACAATGAATAAGAGTTTCTGTTGCTCCACATCTTGGCCAGCATTTGGTGCCAGTATTCTGGATTTTGGCCACTCTGGTAGGTAAGTAGTGGTATCTTATGGTTGTTTTTTCTGTTTTGGCCCATTTTTTAATCTGTTGTTCATTTTCTTATTGTGGAGTTTTGAGAGTTCTTTGTATATTTTGGATAGTAGCTCTTTATCAGATATGTCTTTTGCAAATATTTTTTCTCAGTTTGTGGCTTGTCTTCCTTGGTCTATTCTTAATAATTCACTTTGAATAAAAAATATGGGGCCGGCCGAGTGGCACGATGGTTAAGAACTGGCTTGGGATGCCAGAGGGCCCTGGTTCGGATCCCACATATGAGGGCCAGTGACACTGCCCTCCACAGCTAAGATGCTGAACAACAGCTCAACCTGGAGCTGGGCTGCCATGAGTCACTGGCGACGGCGTAGGCTGCAGCCCCTGTGGCAGTGGGTTGCCATGGGCTACCGTGTGTAGCCAGCAGCCAGCGTGAGCGGCCAGCAGCCGCAGTGAGCGGCCGTCCAGAAGCCGGCGACTGATCTGCCTCGCCCGGGAAGAGCGCAATGATGGTGCCAACTTGGGCCAGTGAAGCAACGTCCTCCACAACTAGACTGAAGAACAAAAGGACAGCAACTTGTCTGTTCCCCTTCCCCCAATTCCCCAGCTCTGTTCCCATCCCCCCAATTCCCCAATAAAAAAATCTTTAAAAATATATATATATGCTTATAATTCTATCTAACTAGTAAGTATTCTCACATCTATATATACCTAACAGAAAATATTTAACTTTTAGAGCACAGATACCTTTCTGGAGCTAAGAGACATGGTCTCTTAGCCCACAGAAGTAATTAGTCACATGCATACAAAATACAAACAAACAAACAAGTGAAATCTATATCTGTCTGTAATGAAGAGTTTAGGAACTTCTGCCAAAGTCAATGTTTTAGAACTCTAGCTATGTTTAAAAAAAAAAAAAAAAAACCTCAAGAGAAAATTGAAAAAAAATCTACTCTCATGGACTAGACCTGCCAAGAATTCACTTACCTTAGCAGGAGTGAAAATTTAGAGGGAGGCTTTTAGCACGCCACGCAGTGTTCTAGCCATCACCCTCCTGTTGCCCATCCCACCTGCCCTTCACAGCGTCCCCCTTTCTCACCACTATCATCGGAATCATTCCTTTGGGGTCTAGAATCCATTCATTGAACTGTTCCTGCAGAGCCTGTCTCCGTGTGTTGGCCACTTTGACTTTGACTTCACTTAAGCGTTCTCTTTGTTCTTGTTGCTCTTTAATCTTCTCCTTCATCTTAGCTACTCTGAAAGAAGTAGAAATAGAACATATGTTAAGACCACCTGATTTAACTTAGATTGTTCAAATGGTAGAATACAAGAGTTTAGAACCTCATCTAAACTTTGTACCTGCCTTTTCTCCATGAAATTGTCCTTGATTCAAACTGGCAGCCCATTGATGGTGGGCTATGCCCACCTGCAACTAAGATTGAACACGACACCTTGAGCTGAGCAGCCCTGAGCCGCCGATGGGCGGCTGGATGGCAACTGGACTTGGAGCTGAGCTAGCTGCACCCTCCACAACTAAAACTGAAGGACAACAACTTGGCTGTTCCCCTTCCCCAATTCCCCAACACTGTTCCCCTCCCCCAATTCCTCAATAAAAAAACAAAACCCTGCAGCCCATTAATTATATGCTGCCTTCTATTATGACTTGTTATATGCTGACTTCTACTAGAGATAGGCCTTATTTTACCCAACTAAATACTATGCTTAGGAAGTACTAAGAATATCTCTAGGAGTTGGCACATATACCCTAAAGCAAGGTTGAATGCACTAAGACTTTAAGTCAGTGAGCTTTTCTCTTCTCTGGACTCAGAAATAATGTGAACGGACTCTGATTCATGGTCTAGGGTGGAAGCTTGAAAGCTGCATTTATAACAAGCATCTTGGGTGACTCTGATGCCTTGGACCAAACTTTTGATTTCTGTCTAGGAATATATATTGCCAATTTCCTTATTCTGGCCAGAATCAAATACTTTGACAGCCCCTGAGCATAACAGTTACTCTTGTAATGAGACAGAGCTGTATCATCCAAGTGGGAAATTGGTGAAGAATTGTGATTTTAATTGTTCCTATGTTCATTATCCCTATTAGGACTTCAAAACCTCCAAACTGGCTTTGATTGAAACACCAAAATGGCTCAGAATAATAAAAATAGCTGCTGGTTTCAAATGCAAATTTCCAATAATGTTTGAGGCAGGTCTTCATCTTTCAAAAAAGAAAAACGGAGGCAATTTGATTTTAAAATGCAAAAGAATTTTCAGTAAGAACTGGTAAATTGGATACCTTTAATAATCCAAAAGAAACAACTAAAACCTAAGTCATTACATTATGCCCTTATTAAGCCTTCAAAATTCTCCAGAAACATAAGACTGCAAAACTTTGAAGTTTGAAAATCAAAAGAGGCAAGTGGTTTAATAGGGTAGAAGGGCCAGTTTCTAACCACTAGAAGATTAGTTATATAGTATTTTAAAGGAAGTGCTAAGTTCCTCTGATACAACTGCTAAGCAGCCAAACTTCCATCACTTATCTCAGAGCCTCCAGACCCTTTCTCTGCTGGCTCTCCTGCTCTTCCCCTACTCTTTCTCCCTCTGCTACTTTATCTATCTCCCTCTCTCCCTCTCTCTCTTTCTTCTCTCCCTTTTCCTTCTCCCTCTCTCTGCATGACCCTCTTTTCTGTGTCTGTCTTTCTCCTAGCTTTTTCTCATTACTCATTCATTCACTCACTAAGTCAGTCACTTATTCACTTATTATACACCATTATTGGGCACCTATTATAAATTCTGCCATTAATAAAGTTTAGGGTCCAATGTAGAACAGGTAAGTAAACAATATTGTATACTAAGAACCGTATTTCCCCATGTATAAGATGCACCTTAATTTTGGGGCCCGAAATTTGAAAAAAATGTATTACATAAAGTTATTGAACTCAAGTTTTATTCATCATAAAATTCATACAACTCCTCATCACTTGTGGGAAATGCAAGTAAAAAAAAATCTACAAAGCTGGCTGAGTGGCTCAGTTGGTTAAGAGCTCGCTCAAGAGTATGAGCTCTGAGCAACAGTGGTTCGATGACCGGCCTGAGCTGAGCTGCCACTAAGCTACCAATAGGTACCAGGATGGCTCAGCTAAAAAAAATAAGGGCGGCCTAGTGGCTTGATGGTTAAGAACTGGCTTGGGATGCCAGAGGGCCCCGGTTCGGATCCCACATATGAGGGCCAGTGACACTGCCCTCCACAGCTAAGATGCTGAACAGCTCAACCTGGAGCTGGGCTGCCGCTGGTGACGGCGTAGGCTGCAGCCCCTGTGGCGGTGGGTTGCCATGGGCTACCGTGTGTAGCCAGCAGCCAGCGTGAGTGGCCAGCAGCCACTGTGAGCGGCCGTCCAGAAGTCGGGGACTGATCTGCCTCGCCCAGGAAGAGCGCAATGATGGTGCCAACTTGGGCCAGTGAAGCAACGTCCTCCACAACTAGACTGAAGAACAAAACGACAGCAACTTGTCTGTTTCCCTTCCCCCAATTCCCCAGCACTGTTCTCAACCCCCCAATTCCCCAATAAAAATCTTAAAAAAAAAAAAACTACAACCACTGTATAAGACACACCCAGTTTTTAGACCCCAAACTTTTTGAAAAAGGGTGTGTCTGATACATGGGGAAATACGGTACTGCTACAAAAAAAGGGGTTAGTAAAATTGGATTTCTGTCATATTTCTATCTGCCTGAAATACTTTCCTCTCCGCTCCCCCTCTCTCACTCTCTTTGCTTGATTAGATCCTCTACACCTTTTAGGTCCCAGCTCAGACATCCTTTCCTCTCACTTATTAATGCCCACATTTAGAAACAAAACCTAGTTTTGTGCTGCAGGGCCACTATACATGAGACTCCTGATATAATCTAAAAGGATTTTAAATTGATTAAGTAACTCATTCAAAGAATGAATAAAATTTCTCTTCTGTGGTCTGCATTATCTTATAAGGATATCCACATCAATCAACAGAACTCCAGAGCATCCAAAGCTCTTAATTTTGGTCAGTGTAGAATAGGCATAACCTGTAAACAGTGTAAATATAAGTATACATCCACATTTAAGGAGACTGGAAAGGAGGAAAGACTAGTGGGATAAAATGCAAAATGGTCACAAATGCTTCCCATTTCTGTACGCATGTCTGTTTGTATGCAGTGTAACTTTGCAGCTCCTCCCATCAAGAGGTTGGAGTCTATTTCTGTACCCTTGTGTCTGACGTGGCCATGTGATTTGCTTTAGCCAATGGACCGTTAGCAAACATGATGCAAAAGAAAGCTGAAAAGTGCTATTAATTATACCACAATGAAACTGGGAAGAAAAAAGAAAAGAAAGTGCTTGAACATTGGGGCTTGCCCTCTTTTACTGAGCTTAGAAGCCCTTCCACCACCACCTTAGAAATGAGCTTGGCTAGCCTTCTGGGTGATGATCCACTTACTTCCATTGCTTTTGCAAACAAGTGATTGATAGACAAGTGATTAAGGCTATCAATTGAAATTGACACCTTATAACAATGCATGAGCAAGTCCAACTGATACCATGGAGAGCAGAGATGAGCCATAAACCCAGCCCAAAGTTACCAGCCCACAAAATCACGAGCAAATAAATTATTATTGCTTTAAGCCACTAAGTTTTGAGGTATTTTGTTATGCAGCAAAAGCTAACTAATGAAAGTTCCCCATCTTAACAAGCATTTTGATATCTTAAAAAAAAAAGCATAGTATAAATCTAACTGATTGTTAACCCTAGTTGTGACAATCCAAATTCCATCCATTTATGCAAATTGTACAGGGAAAATCTTCCACTCAAGCAGAATTTGCCTTAATTTAAATCAAAACTGAATGTTGTATTTCATCGAAACTGGTTCTAACTAGCTTAAGTGGGTAACTGACCATGAATTTTGAGTGATTCCAGTATACCAGACCATTACTGGGCCTAAATGAAGACCTTTGACTGTTAAACAATGGGGCTTGTTTTAATCAATCATGTACAAACCTATGGACTTACTTTGTCCTGTGCAGTGTGATAGTTATCAGTTATTATAAATCTAACCGGTATGAAGCTCCCTTCCTGATACTTAAAAACCCCTGAATGTTCCTCTTCGGTGAACTATTCAGTGAAGTCCTCACTGGTGTATATTCCCTTGTCTGGAAAGTTAATAAGCTCAGTTTTTGTTTGTTTGTGTGTTTGTGTTTGTTTTTAAGCTCTAGTAGTCTTAGTTTCACAAAGCTAATCTGGACTTCTTGCCATTCCTGGAGCATATCCATATTATTCCTGTGATGATTGTTCCTATAAAAATCCATATATGGTGTGTCCATTTAATTATTGTACTAATTCTTAGTTTCTTTTTGTTTATTCAACATATATTTTATTTATGAAATGAGAATCCTAATATAAGTGTAATGACTTGGGAAAAATCTAAGTTACTGGTTAATCAATGATATTGGAACAGATAAATAATTAGGCTTACTTGGAATTTTATAAGATGCTAAAGAATATTTATCATAACTTCCCCATTAAATACTGATGATTAATTCCAAAGATTTCAAAATTAAATACTTGATTCCCCAAATTAAGATATAACTTATAACGATCTTATGTGTCTAAAAACAATAAAGAAAAAAAAACACACACAAAAAAAATCTTTCATCATGTGGGCAAAAGCCAGATTAGATTAGTTAATTCACAATAAAGTGCTATTTGAAGTGAACTCTAAAGGGATAAGGTAAAGAGGAAGAAGAGTGATATAGGCAGAGGGGATGGCATATGTAAACATCCTGAGTTAGAAAGAAGCATAGTATATTTGAAGAACTGAAAGAAATCCTGTGCTTTTGGAGTAGAGAGTGTGAGGAAAGAGGCAAGAGGCAGGGCTAAAAAGAAAGTCAGAGACCATGTCATACAAGGACGGTCTTACAGCCCAGTTAAGGATTTAGGTCTTTATTCTAAGAGTAAAGAGATACCACTGAAAGATTTTACATTGGAGGAAAAACACGATAAGATTAACCTTAAAAAAAAATCACTTCAGATGCGAGTAAAGAACAGATTGGAAGAGGGCAAGAGTGGATGTAAACATACCAATTAGGGGACTATTGCAATAGTGCAAGTGAGAGATGATTGTAGCTTACACTAGCGTTGTCTCAATGGGGAAGGTCAGAAATGAATAGATTTGAGAGAAGGAGGTAACATCAATAGGACTTAATGATTCACTGGAAGTGAGTAGTAAGGAAGCAAGTATCAAGTTTGGTTGATCCCTCCGCTTTAAGCTTGAGAATCTATTAATAGATGGTTAGCCAAATAAGACAATGACTTGTTGAAACTGAGGTGCTTATGAAACATCCAAGTGCAGATACTGAATAGATAATTGCATATACTGTTTGGAGCTCAGAAAAGGTGTTTGGGCTAGAGATATAAATCTAAGAGTTATGAGTGTATAAATGGTAACTGATGTCATGTGTTGGAATGAGAACACTCAGGGATGGATTATGGAATGATAGGAGAACAAAGCCTAGCACCATGCTTTAAGGAAACTTAATCTTTGAAGATCAGGTAGCAGAGAATAATCCAGCAAAGGACATGGAGAAGGACTAAACAAAGGGAGAAGGAAAACTAGTAAAGAATAATGTCATGGAAGGGAAGAGAAAGACTATTTCAAGGAGGAAATGGTCAACATCATTGAATGCTGCGAAGAGGTCATGTAAGATGAGGACTGCAAACTTTCCACTGGGCCTATGAATCAATAGAACTGTTGGCACATAGTAGGCATGGAGAACATTGTGATCTTGGTAAGTGCCATTTATTGAAGAGAGCTTGGAACAAAGTCCAGATAGAACAGGTTGAGAACCATGTGGAAAGTAGATAAAACGTATATGGACAACTGTTTTTGATAAATTTAGCTATGTTTTAGTTGTATTTCTTCAACTACACTGCATAAGTTCCTCCTAAAAAGAACCAAATTTTGTAATTTTTCCCTATTAGGTATGGCTCAACATTGAGCACTCAGTAGTTATGCAATAAATACTAATTGAGTGAAGAAGAAAGACTCCTTAATAAATTCAAGTTATTAATTCATTCATCTAAAAAACACTTATTGAGCCCCAACTTATCCCAAGCACTGTGCTCAGTATTGGAAATACAGGTGTGATAGAAAATAATCCTTGTCTTCAAAGAGATTATGAGGAGGTATATCAACAATTACATTACATTGTGCTAAGGGTTGACATGAGCCTGTAGATGCTTCAGGAATATATAAAAAGAGTACCTAATCCAGGCCAGATGTGGCAGAATGTATCCCAGAAGTGATACTTGAGCTAATTCTTGAAAGACAAGGAGTGATTAGCCAGCTAGAGAAAAGAGGGGAAGAATGTTCTAGACAGGGAAGATGGCACTCTGAATTTGAGAAGAGGACATTTGGCTAGTGGTTACTTGATATGTATAAATTGATGTGCATAAACAATGCAGCCTATCTGGCTCAGGTGGATTAAGTCAAGGGTTGGTGGTCTGAGTTCATTGTCACTAAGTGCTGAGTACCTCTGATCTAGTGCCTGCCTCCACCTTTTGAAACTGGCCTTGATGGTGAAGATTTCTTATTTCCAAATGAGGTGGATGAGTTCCAACTGAGCCACCTTGCTGGAGGAGTAAGAATATTCCCCACTGGAGGGCTGGAAATCACCTGTTTTGCTGGTGTAGGACCAAGCTAGGGCAGAGGATATATAACCCAAGGCAGTTGCACATAAGGTCGTTAGCCATTAGAAACCAAGGCAGGGCCGGCCGAGTGGCGCGATGGTTAAGAACTGGCTTGGGACGCCAGAGGGCCCCGGTTCGGATCCCACATATGAGGGCCAGTGACACTGCCCTCTACAGCTAAGATGCTGAACAACAGCTCAACCTGGAGCTGGGCTGCCATGAGTCGCTGGCGACGGCGTAGGCTGCAGTCCCTGTGGCAGTGGGTTGCCATGGGCTACCGTGTGTAGCCAGCAGCCAGCGTGAGCGGCCAGCAGCCGCAGTGAGCGGCCAGCAGCCGCAGTGAGCGGCCGTCCAGAAGCCGACGACTGATCTGCCTCGCCAGAGAAGAGCGCAATGATGGTGCCAACGTGGGCCAGTGAAGCAGCGTCCTCCACAACTAGACTGAAGAACAAAACGACAGCAAGTTGTCTGTTCCCCTTCCCCTAATTTCCCAGTACTGTTCCCAACCCCCCAATTACCCAATAAAAATCTTTAAAAAAAAAAAAAAAAAAGAAAGAAACCAAGGCAGTTACATGTAAGGTCATCAGTCTGTTCACTTCTGGGAACAGAGAAACAATCTTTGGAGGATATCTTCTTTTGAGAACATCAGTTACTGGATAATTTTAAATGAATCAATAGAACTGTTGGCAAATACTAGAAATGTATGAACATCTTAGATGGCCTTAGGTATTTCTACTCCAGCACTACCATACCTTATCAGGCATTATCCCAGATAACCAGCCCTAGCCGGGGAGAACTTGACTCAGGAACTCTGCCTCGGTCTTTTTAACATTAGTGATGTTATATGTCACTAGAGACTCATTCAACATCAAGTTGCAGGTGTGTGTGTGTGTGTGTGTGTGTGTGTGTGTGTAGTGTGGTGTGTAAGATATTAGGGTAACATCCAGGGAGACCAGGATTTTTCAGTCCATAAGCACTTCAATTTCTAAGTACTTAATAATAGGATATATGCATATTCAACAGTGTTGCTTAGAGATGGATATGAAGCTAGTCAGTGTATATGCATTATTATTATGCTTTAGGTTGAACAAAAGTAGAACCTGTTTGGTTGGATAAAGTTTTATGACATATATTTGGGTATAATAGCCATTCAAATACTATAAAAAAGCATTTTCCTTATCTATCCACTCATTTTTGGCATAATCTGTTTTACTGAACTGATGAAATATGATATTCAATACAGATTTACGAGATGACGAATATTAATAATATCACTTTGAGAGAAGCACCTACAGGGTTTCCTAACATCATGTAAGCACAAGATTGGGCTCAGTAAAGAGGTGGCAGCTGGTGTGGAGCATGAGCAGACATCTGTCTAGAAAGTTGCTGTCTCCTGGCTACTGAGGAACACCCATGTCAAGCATGAAACATTCCCTCAGTCTTGCCAAATCCTAGTGGTGCCATCTTGTAAGGATGAGTTAAACATTTTGAGGTTGTTTTTTTTTTTAATACAAAAAGTAAATACTTTGAAGTAAACTCTCAAACCCTTTGAGATACCACATTCCAAAAGAAACATACACAATGGATTTGTGACATAGTCTGCCTAAATTCCTCAAACATTATACATGAGTTAATTTGCAGGGAATTATTATAAGTAAAATAAAGGCATGCATCTCTTTCCCTTTTAGTTTTCTTTGGTGTGTGTTTCCTTCATGCTTGAACATTTATACTGACTTATTTTTCTTCTTTATGTCGCTGTGATACAGGAAGTAATTCTCTGGAATATTTCTTTGTAATTCTTTCTCTTCATGGATTAAGTGGTACATGATTAGCCCATAAGGCTAATAAAGAGGAGTCACAGGAAAAATACCCAAAAGGTATCTCAAGGTGCATCACAGATGCACAAGTGATAATAATAAATAAGCAACAGGTGTAGGGATCAGAGATCATTACCAAGCCAGAAGTGGCTATGCATCACTATAACTGCCATACAGGAAAAGATCCAAGTTTTTGCCTTGAGTCTCTTAAAATACTTCCTGGTTTATTTGAACTCTCATTTTAGGATTAGGACTGTGTATCAGGACTGGGGAGAAAAAGAGAGGAAAATTAAAGTATAATAGGCCCTTCTTCTCTGGAATAGTGTAAAATTCTAATATTAACAATTGTCTTCTGTAACCCTTTTTTTTTACTGTTTAATGCTTTCACTTTTGAAAATATCATACAGTAAAATTGACCATTTTGGTGCATGGTTGTACTAATGTCAACACATGTATAAATATGTCTAACCATCACCATCATCAGGCTATTGAAAGTTTGTAATTGTATTTTAAGAGCAAATTTTTTCATTATCAATTCACAAGGCAGTAGTGACTTATAGAATATGTATTCTCATACACTGGAGGAATCAAAAGTAAGAGGGAAAACATAATAAAAGAAAGATGCTAAAAGCAAAGGAAATATGAAGAAAAGCAAAATGACACAAACCCAGCTTCTTATTGGTTTTGCAAAATTACATATAAGGATTAAAGTCCACTTCAGTTCTACACCTATCTTCCAAGAATCCTGATGAAATGCAACAAAGATATATTGCATGTGTACAATTTACAAACAACAGTAATATTTTATTTTTCAGATAAGCAGCTACCACTATAAATATTGTTCCAAATCAGTAAGGAATATCTTCTCTATCTATTGTCCTTAGACACCAAACAGAGAAGAATCCCTTTTTGTGCTGGGAAGCAGGAAGATGACAACCTCAGATCAGGCTGAGGCAAATGAACGTTTTAACGTTATCATCAGAAAATAAAGTCTTGACACACCAAAAAATATTTTTTATTTGTCTTTTTTCTTGGAAATAAATAAGGCAAACTCTCATTCCCCAAAAGAATGGACTTCTCCAAAACTCTCTAATGGATTGAGAACAACACAAACAATGACATGGTTCAGGGAATTTAAAAGCAGGACTCTTTTTGCTAGGATGCTGGGTATCCAAGCTTTAAGTCAGTAGACATTGTGCTGTTGTAAAGCATCCCTAGGATTTATGAATATTCTACAAAAACCTGACACTGTCACATATTGACATATAGATCTTGGATTTTTGCCGGAGATGAAGCCCTAATCCTGACAGTCCAGGCAAAGAAAGCATCTTTGATTATTTTAACTCTTTCATGAAATTCCTACAACAGTGTTACTCCAATAGAAACTAGAGCTCTTAAGAAACCTCAAATGACTCTAAATATTCAAACTCCCAGTTCAAGACATATCAGTGAAATAAACTAATTCTCTTGTATCATATTATTGGTTGGCAAAGTCCTAGTGTGCCCATTACTATTCTTACTATAGATATTGATAAACGCCTAGGTTTATGTACTGATTGAGATTTACATATCCCTAACAGGAGAAAGGATTTGTCAGTATATTGATTTACAGCTTTGACACCAGTTTCCAAATTTTAATTTTTTTTTATGGAAATAGATCTAAACACAAATCTAATTTATTGCTCGGCAAGAACAAATGGTGAACAGAAATGTTCTTTAAACTATTTATTAAATTTAATGACACTGTTCCCTGCTGCTATTGGAACTTTTCACTAGTATTAAAACTCCCTTAATTTAGTTTTGCTAAATGATTGGGCTTGGAACTTTATAGTGTGCATTATAACCTCCTGTGAAACTTGTTTTAAATGCATTCCTTGAGGTTCTGATCCAGAAGATCTGAGGAAGAAGCTAGAAATCTGCACTTTTAACCAAGCACCCAGGTAATTTTGATGTTATTGGTAGGCGACCACACTCTGAGAAAGACTGGTTGAACTGAAAATAAAAATTCCATGTCCACACATAAAATAAAACCAAAGAAGAGTTATGTACATATCTCTTACTTTATTCCAGAGGAACATGTGTACCTAATTCCAAAAGAATTATCGTTTTAAGCTTCTAATTAGTTGCTTACCCTACAGGAAGTACTAAAACAAGTCACACAGAATTGAAATATGGAGACTCAGGAAGGGAATCAGATTCAAAGTGTCTTATTTGGTTTTTTAGGTCTGAAAGAGACCAAACAGATATTATCTAGGCCAGGGGTCAGATAATAGCAAACTACATTCTGGGGGCTGAAACTGGCTTGCTGCCTGGTTGCACAACTCAAAAGTTAAGATTTGTTGTTACATTATAGGGTAGTTTTTAAAAATAAAAATTAGAATAATATTTTGTAGCATGTAGAAATTCAAATTAGTATTCGCAATAAAGTTTTATTAGAACACAGCCATGCTTATTCATTTACATATTATTGTCTATGGCTACTTTTGTACAACAGCAGCAGAATCAAGGAGTTGCAACTCAATTTTCCAGACAAAAAGGTTTTAATTTTTATGTAATAAAATTTATCAATATTTCATCACTTTGAGTCATGGTTCAAAAGGCTTTTCTCTGGGTATAAAGGAATTTAACCCCTGGTTTCTTCTACTTTTTGAATGATTTCATTTTTTACACACACATACTTAGTAGGGTATATTATTATATGAACAAAAAAGCTGAAAATAAATCTAAAACCTCATTTAGTAGTTCTAGTATTAATAGGCTTGTTGGTATTATTATTTTGAAGCTATTTTATGTAAATTAATTATAGGATGAAGCAAATAAGTAATTCTGTCACTCTTATTAGAAACCAAGATGTTCAGTGTAAGAAAAAAAAGAGATACAAATATAAAATCAAAGAAACATATAAAAGCCCTGAAACACTCACTGTATTTGATATGAAATTATTAATACAAACTCATTATTTTAAAAAATTATGTGTTAGTTGTGAAAGATCCTAGAAGTAATGACAATACAATATTTATGAGCATTCCTAGCTCTAGATGAGTGATCCCATTAAAAGGAACTAAGAATGCTTTAAAAAAAAACGCATGAAGCTTTCAAAGACTAAAGAAGAAATGTCAGAAGAAGACAGGACTCAAAGCTGGGTCAAGGTGAGCACAGAAAAGAAAAAATGACTACAACTGATTAAAATACACTGAATAAATACTAAAATCCATGTGGCCAAAATGATAATCAAAAAAGAACCCTTCCTCAAAAGAGGAAAAATCTGTCATTTGCTTCCACTAAAAGTGATTATTGAGAGAGAGAGAAAATATTCTGAAAATCTATAATTAAAGGGAAAGAATGAAACATTTATCTGTTTTACTAGTAGAAAGCTTATTTCATTGTAACCAAATAAATAGCAACCGAGTGGGATTTATTTCAGGAATTACAAGATAGCTCAAAATTAGGAAATCTTTTAATAAAATTTGTTACTAATGAATCTAGGGTAAAGATTCAAATGATCTCATCTCCATAGATGTTGAAAAAGCATTTGACAAAATCAACAATCATTCTTGATTTTATAAAAATCACTCTATAAGATAAAAATTAGGTGCATTTTTTCCTTATGTGATAAAATATATATTTTCAGATCAATTACAGTAGAGTTATGGTATATATATGTGTGTGTATATATATATGTGCATGTGTGTGTATATATATATATATATATATACACATACATATATATATATTGGGTTGTCGGAAAAGTCATGACGTATTTTTTCTGTTTTTTGTTGCAAAAATGCATCATGACTTTTCCGACAACCCAATATATATAATTTATTTATTTAAATTGTTCATAGTAAACAGTAATAGAAGAATCATTTCTACTTAAAGGTGTGAACAAAACAAGGATGTCTGTATCACCACTACCATTTGACATTGATTTGGAGATAATAGCCAATGTAATTAGGTGGAAAAAAATGTTGGAAGTATAGGGCCGGCAAAGTGCTCAGCTGGTTAAAAGCTCGCTTGGGAGCGCCAGCTCTGAGCAGCAGGGCTGTGGTTGGGATCCCACAATGAGGGCCAGTGACTCTCACCCTCTACAGCTAAGATGATGAACAACAGCTCGACCTGAAGCTGGGCTGCTGTGAGTCACCGGCAATGGTGTAGGCTGCAGCCCCTGCTGCAGTGGGCTGCCATGAGCTACGTGAGTGGCTGGAAGCCAGCGTGAGCAGCCAGCAGCCGGTGTGAGCTGCCGGGAGCTGCTGTGAGTGGCCAACCAATGACCAGCGACCAATAGCCTCACCTGGGAAGAGCACAATGATCATACCAACATAGGCCAGTGAAGCAACGTCCTCCACAACTAGACTGAAGAAGAAAAACAGCATTTGTCTACCTGTCTGTTCCCCTTCCACAATTCCCCAACGTTGTTCCCCTCCCTCAATTCCCTAATAAAATTTAAAAAAAAAAAAGAAAGAAAGAAAGAAGTAAGGGCCAGCCGAGTGGCACGATGGTTAAGAACTGGCTTGGGATGCCAGAGGGCCCCGGTTCGGATCCCACATATGAGGGCCAGTGACACTGCCCTCTACAGCTAAGATGCTGAACAACAGCTCAACCTGGAGCTGTGCTGCCGTGAGTTGCTGGCAACGGTGTAGGCTGCAGCCCCTGTGGCAGTGGGTTGCCATGGGCTACCATGTGTGGCCAGCAGCCAGCGTGAGCGGCAGTCCAAAAGCCGGCGACTGATCTGCCTCAAAAGGGAAGAGCGCAATGATGGTGCCAACTTGGGCCAGTGAAGCAACATCCTCCACCGCTAGACTGAAGAACAAAACGACAGCAACTTGTCTGTTCCCCTTCTCCCAATTCCCCACTGCTGTTCCCATCCCCCCAATTCCCCAATAAAAATCTTAAAAAAAAAAAGTTGGAAGTATAAAAATTGAAAAGAAAGATGGAAAACTCCTATTACTTGCAGACAATATGGTTGCATCCTGAGAAGAAAACAAGAAAAAAACTAAAAATTTACTATAAACAAGATAGCTCAGTAAGGTAGCAGAATACAAAAACATACAGGAATTAATAGCTTTTGTATATTCAAAGCCTATTTAGATAGAAAATGGAAGAAGAAAGTCCCACTTACAATGGCAACAAAAAATGATAAAATAACTAGTAATAAATCTAACAAGAGATGCAAACCTATATGAAAAAACTTTAAGACAACACTGATGGATACAAAATGAACAAATGGAAAGACACATGTTCTCAGATAAAAACATTATTTTTTAAAACTTTTTTTAATTAAAATTTATTGGGGTGACAATTGTTAGTAAAATTATATAGGTTTCAAGTGTACAATTCTGTAATACATCATCTATATATAGCATTGGAAACACATTATTAAAGTTATTGATTTTCTCTGAGTTAATGGATAAATTTAATCAGATTTCAATAAAAATTCCTATAAGATTTTTTTGGGTGTTCTCCCTGCCCCTCTTTTATAAGTAGATGAACCAATTCTACAGTTCATATTTAAAAAGTAAACACACGGCCGGCCAAGTGGCGCGATGGTTGGGAGCTGGCTTGGGACACCGGAGGGCCCCGGTTCGGATCCCACATGTGAGGGCCAGTGATGCTGCCCTCCACAGCTGAGATGCTGAACGACAGCTCAACCTGGAGCTGGGCTGCTGTGAGTCGCCAGCTACGGCGTAGGCTGCAGCCCCTGTGGCAGTGGGTTGCCATGGGCTACCGTGTGTAGCTAGCAGCCAGCGTGAGCAGCCAGCAGCCGCAGTGAGCGGCCATCCAGAAGCCGGTGACTGATCTGCCTCACCTGGGAAGAGCGCAATGATAGTGCCAACTTGGGCCAGTGGGGCAACGTCCTCCGCAGCTGGACTGAAGAACAAAAACGACAGCGGCTTGTCTGTTCCCCAATTCCCCAGCGCTGTTCCCATCCCCCCAACTCCCCAATAAAAATCTTAAAAAAAAAAAAGCCACGCATTGGCCCAATACGGGGCTCAGTTCCATAGAGAGACTGCAGCCCTCTGGCCCCACTTTAAAAAAAATAAAATTAAAATTAAAAAAAACACACAAGAATAGACAGGAGTAATCATAAAAAAGAAGAGCAAGTAATGGGAACAGCATAGTCGGATTTAATAAAATATATTTAAAAGTCTCAATAATTAAAGCAGCGTGGTGCTGATGCATAAATAGGGAGATAGACCAATGGAATAGGGTAGAAAAATCCAAAAATACACTCCAAAATATATAAGAATTTAGTAATAAAGGCTCATCTCAAAACAGTGGGGCAGGGTACATTTGGGATCTTACTCCCTGGCACATTTTGTTCAGTTTGGCTCAAATAAACTTATAAAAATTTTCAACACACACACAAACAGTGCGACAAAGATAGACTATTCCACTATTGTTATTGGGATCACTATGTAGCCATTTGGAAAATGATAAAGTTGGATTTATATCTTATACCTTACCCTAGGATGGTAATTCCAAATGAATCAATATTTTAAATGAAAATTAAAATATAATTTTAGAAGAAACTATGGGAGAATTCTTTTAATACTTTGAAATGTAACAATCACACAAAATCCAGAAGCCATAAAATAAAAGTAAATAAATTCAACCATATAGAAATAAAAAGTCTTCTGCAAGACAAAAGACAAATGGCAGGTGAAAAACACAGGAAAATATTTGTAACTCATTCACTTTCTTTTATATAAAAGGAAGAATATTAAGTATCCATATTTGCATTTGCTTATGTATGCATAAAGAAACTCTGGAAGGATTGGAAACTAAGAACATTAGTTATTTATGGCAGAGGTAGAATACTGGCTACATGGAGGGTAAGAATAGGAAACTTTTCACCGTATAACTGTATATATTTTGGCTTTTGAACCGGGTGAATATGTTGCCTATCTGAAAAGTTAAATTTTGAAAAAGTCCCAACTCTCATATAGCTTATTTTCCAGTGAAGGGAGACAGATAATAAGTAAGCATACACTTGGGATCCTAGTGAGATAACTAAATCCATGAATATAAGGAACTTATTTAATATACTTCATTAGCACCTTATAAATAGTGAAGCACATAGTAGTAGCTCAACAAATACTTTTTGAATAACTATAAAATTACTTATTTTAAATCCTCTTAAGTTTGTATGATTATGTTATTGTTTTATGTGCTTTTCAATATAAGGAATATCATCAACTGAAACTATAACAGATTGGGACAGATCCAAGATGGCAAAATAGATAAACACTGTGTGTGCTTCCTTCCATGAACACATTAAAACTACAACTAAATTATAAAACAATAAACCTGGAAAACCATCTGAAGTCTGCCTAAACAAACATTTTATAACTAATATTATAAATAAGGAGTCACGCTGAGACTTGTAGGAGGGGTGGACACATGAAATGGGCTGGCCCTAAATTTCCATGTGGTGTTTGAGAATTGGGAGGGATAGCTCAGCCTTGGAGGTTCCCCACAGAGGAGCGAGCCCCACACTGGCCTCCTCAGCCCAGAGTACTGGTGCCAGGAAGAAGAGCCCCCGCAACATCTGGCTGTGAAAAACAGTGGGGGTTCCGATCTTCCGGGTGGGATGGAAGGCTGCAGGAAATCCAGATGTCCTCTTAAACAGCCTGCACACAGACTCGCTCGCAGTCACTCACCCTGGGCTTCCGTGGAGGGATGGTGACTCGGTGGGCATCGGAGGTATACAGGGGCAGACTGAGGTGTGTGGTGTTAAGGCGAGCGCTGGAGGACAGTTGCCATTTTCCCTATGAGGGGGCCTTCTCCTGTGCAGCTAAGAGGTGGGCGCCATCTTTCCTGTGTTGAGCCTTCCACCACAGGACAAATCTGAATCTGATTGGCCTGGTGAGCTCCAGTACTCCACCCTGGTGAGCTTCGCTGGGACCTCACCCCACCCAACACCCCCAGTGTCAGAAGCACTTTCTCAACAGCAGCCAGCCCCGCCTGCATTACACTCTTTTTTAGAAAACTATTTGAGTCTAAGGGCCCCAGGCAGGTAGTGGCTGGCCTTGGTGTGCTCTGAGACTTACTGAGTAGCTCCAGGCTCAGCACTGGAACCAAACCGGAGTCTACATTAACCTGGTGACCACAACTCTTCCCACTCTAGTGACTCCTCCCTGAGGCCCTGCCTCACCCAAATCACCTACTGCAAAAAGGCTTTATCAGTAGCTAAACCTTAAGGGATCCGGCAGGTGGCAGCAGACCTTGGGGTGTCCTGGCTTTTTGCAGAACTACTCCAGGCCTGATATTGGTGGTAGCTATCCTCAGTTCGCAGCATGGCCTCCCCCACATGCCTCCAACTTTAGCACAGGAAGTGAACAACTGCAGATCACTTTCTAGATCCTAGTAGGTAGTCCCCAGCTGGTCACAGGCAGTGGGTGACATGGGCCTGCACTGGAGCCCCTCACAAGAGCCCCAGAAACAACATACTTGTAGGTTGTCTTCAGATCACAGCAGAGCACTGCCCAATTAGCCCTACAAGCAGTACACCCAAAGAGTGGTCTCAGGCACCAGAGCCCACTGGGGCAAATCCCACTCAATGGAGTAAGCCTCTTAGACAGAAGCCCATAAGCTGTGGATGTGGCCAAACCCTACAGCCAATCAGCCTGAAGGCCAATCCCACTCACTGATGTGCCAATAGAAATCAAGGCTCAACTATAACAGGAGGGCACACACAACCCACACAAGAGACACTCCTGAAGCACCCAAAGCAGGTGACCAGGGAGACCGTGCCAGGGCCCCACAGGACACCTACTACTACATAAGGTCACCAGCCAAGACTGGGAGCCATGGCAGATCTACCTGCTACACAGAAACAAACACAGAGAGGCAGCCAAGATGAGGAAACAAAGAAATATGCCCCAAATGAAAGAACAGGAAAAAACTCCAGAAAAAGAATCAAATGAAATGGAGGCAAGCAACCTACCAGAGATGGAGTTCAAAACAATGGTTATAAGGATGCTCAAGGAACTTAGAACTTCAACAAAGAGATAGAAAGCATTAAAAAGGACATAAAAACCATTAAAAAAAGGAACCAATCAGAAATGTAGAATACAATAACTGAAATGAAGAATGCACTAGAAGGAAATACCAGCAGACTAGATGAAACAGAGGAACAAATCAGTGATTTGGAAAACAAGGTAGTAGAAAACATCCAATTGGAATGGCAAAAAGAAAAAAGAATCCAAAAAAATGAAGCTAGTTTAAGAGACCTCTGGGACAGCATCAATCATAACAACATTCACATCATAGGGTACAAGAAGGGGAAGAGAGAAAGCAAGGGATTGAGAACCTATTTGAAGAAATAATGACTGAAAACTTTCCTAACCTGGTGAAGGAAATACACATACAAGTCCAGGAAGTGCAGAAAGTTCCAAACAAAATGAACCCAAGCAGGCCCACACCAAGACACATTATAATTAAAATGGCAAAGGTTAAATACAAAGAAAGAATTTGAAAAGCAGCAAGAGAAAGACAACTAGTGACTTATAAGGGAGCTCCCATAAGATTGTCAGCTGATTTATCAACAGAAACTTTGCAGGCCAGAAGGGATGGGTAGGAAATATTCAAAGTGATGAAAAGTAAGGACCTACAACCAAGACTACTCTACCCAGCAAGGCTATCATTTAAAATCGAAGGAGAGATAAAGAGCTTCCCAGATAAGAAAAAGCTAAAGGAGTTCATCACCACCAAACCAGTACTACAAGGAATGTTAGAGAGACTTCTTTAAAACGGAAAAAAGAGATCAAAATTATGAATAATAAAATGGCAATAGCTACATATCTACCAACAATTACTTTCAATATAAGTGGATTAAATGCTCCAATCAAAAGACATAGGAGAGATGAATGGATAAGAAAACAAAACCCTTACATATGCTGCCTATCAGAAACTCACCTCAGATCAAAACACACACACAGACAGAAAGAAAGTAAAAGGATAGAAAAAGTTATGTCACGAAAATGGAAATGAAAAAAATAAAATAAAATAAAAGCTGTAGTAGCAATACTTATATCAGACAAAACAGACTTTAAAACAAAGGCTACAACAAGAGACAAAGAAAGACCCAGTAATCCCGCTTCTGGGTATTTATCCGAAGAAACCCTAAATACTACTTCAAGGTGACATGTGTATATATCCATATGTTTGTTACAGCATTGTTTACAATGGCCAAGATGTGGAGGCAGCCTGGAGTTGATGGAAGAATGGATAAAGAGGAGGTGTTACATATATACAGTGGAATATTGCTTAGCCATGGAAGGGAATGTGTTCTTGCCATCTGCAGCAGCATGGATGGACCTGGAGGGTATTGTGCTGAATGGAGTATGTCAGACAGGGAAAGACAGATGCAACGTGATTTCACTTATATGTGGAATCTAAAGAACAAAATAAACAAACAAAAAAACCAAAACAA
The DNA here is from genome assembly GCF_001890085.2 of Hipposideros armiger. Lineage (NCBI taxonomy): Eukaryota > Metazoa > Chordata > Mammalia > Chiroptera > Hipposideridae > Hipposideros > Hipposideros armiger. The sequence goes on along the minus strand of NW_017731491.1, from coordinate 489,814 downwards.
ACTCATAGATACAGAAAACATTTTGATAGTTCCCAGATGGAAGAGGGGTTGGGGGTGTGGGTGAAAAAAGGGGAAGTAATTAAGTACAAATTGGTTGTTAACAAAGTCATTATGGGGATGTAGGGTATAGCATAAGGAGTATAGTCAATAATATTGTAATAACTATGTACAGTGCCAGATGGGTACCAGATTTATCGGGACGATAGATGGGAAGGGGTTGGAGGGCAGAGTGATAAAGATGAAGGGATTAAGCAGTACAAATTGGTAGTTACAAAATAGTCATGCGGATGTAAAGTAAAGCATAGGGAATATAGTCAATAATATGGTAATAACTATGTATAGTGCCAGGTGGCTACTAGACTAGTCAGGGGAATCATTTCTTAAATTAGGCAAATGTCTAACCATTATGCTGTGCATCTGAAATAAATATAAAATAATATTGAATGTCAGCTATAATTGAAAAATTTAAAAAGGGGGGAAAAGGTGAAGGGGAATAAGAGGTCCAAATTTCCAGGTATAAAACAAACAAGTTATGGAAGTGTAATATACAGCATAGGGAATATAGTCAATAATATTGTGATAGCATTGTACAGTGTCAGATGGTTGCTGGACTTATATCACTTATTATTTAGGCATATAAATGTTGAATAATTATTGTGTACCCCTGAAACTAATATAATATTGTATGTTAGCTATATTTTAATAAAAATATTTTTTAAAAAAGAAAATATAATAAATTGTACCTGTTGCCGATAGAGCTGGGAACATGTATCTTCAGATTTTCTGTGACATCTCTCATTACCCTTTGATAACCAGACATTCCTGAGTCTTTGATATAATAAGGATTGTTTCTCATTAAGAATTCCCCCAAACGATTAATAGGATTGAACTTGGTTGGAATATCAACTTCTTCCAAAAGCTTCTTTTTTTCCACTTGCATTACAATTTTTTCCATGCCAGGAACTAAGGTGGGTAGAACTTTGTCAAGCAAATATACACGAGTATTCAGTGTCATGTTTTCAGTATTAAGCCAGTGTTGGGGCAAATGATCCTCAGGGAGCTTTTTCTCAGTCTTTTTTTCTAGTTTCTTCTTCATATTATCTTCATCTATTATTTTCTGCTGCATTGCCTGAGCTCTTGCCTCTACTCTTTCAAAAAGATTTGTTTTCCATGGTTGTTCTAGCTTTGAATCCAGTACAGTTTGATCTAAATTGAAAACCATTTTCACAGGTTTTCTAAGCACAATATTCTTTGAGAGTTCAATGTCAGAGTTCTTTGTTGAACCAGTTGATATTTTTGGCTGCCCCTCCAGGTTTAATTCTAAGGGGAGGAAGGTGAAATGTAAGAAATATTAGAAGTAGATTTTAATCTATGTTACTTTTCATATTATTAGAAAAAAAGTTATTTTATATCCCTTTATATGGTGTATTCAAACACAGCAGAAAGTAACAGAAAATCAGACAACAGTGACTTTAACCATAGGACATTTATTGTTGACATAATCAGAAGTCATTCAGCAGCTCAGTGTTTTTCATTAAGTACCTAGCCTGTTTTGTTATTCTTTATTCATTTTTTTTGTGCTTGTACCTCAGGATCACAAGATAGCTATTGCAGTTCCAGGCATCTCTTATTTACAGGAAAAAAGGATTGAGAACAAAGGGGGTTTCCACTCTTGAGGATCTGTTTTATTATCCGAGAAGATCCCAGATTCCCTGCTCCAAGACTTTCCTTTACATTTCATTGAACCCTAATTAGGTTACATGTCCACCCCTAGCTGGTAAAGGGAAAAGGGATTACTATGAATAGTTTTGACCAATTGTGATATGTCCCTTTATGTCAGGGTTTAGATCAAGTTCTCTGATTTTCATCAGATTCAAGTGATTTTCATCTTCTATAAAATTGAAGATCAGTTGGCAGGCAAAAAGGTAGATAAACATCTGCTGAGTGGGCAGTGAAGAGAGTCTACCACACACATATATTTAAATACATTTTTTTCCCATGCTTATATTTCCAGCCTCTTTCATGTTTTCATTTTTAAAATGTAGCATGGAGCTATTAGACAAAAGTAGTGGACTGAGAACAGGCACCTACATCCCCTCCCTACCAAAATCTTTAGAAATGACAGAAAAAGTGTGTGTATATTTTCGTGTAAACATGAGAATGCTGACAATCATGAAGGGGGCTTTCAGGAACCAGAAATTTTGAATCTCTGAAAAATGTAAGGGAGGTGGGATTAGGTTAATTGACGAAAATATAGGACTAAAAATATGCAGGAGAATAAAGATGCTGTGAAATTTGGGAGCAACTTAGAGGCACCCCAAGTTCAAAGGCTGTAGATATGGGTAATGGGAATGAATTGCTTTTTGTATATCTTTATTGTCTTTTGAGCTACTCACCAGGCACCAAAGGCATTCGCGCCTGCACTGGGGCAAAGGGGTTTGAGATCCAGACAGGATAATGCCTCTATACACAGAGAAAATGGATTGCTCACAGACACCACTGTCTGCACGTCTTACCCCTCATTCACAATCACTGGCAGCAGGCTACAGAAAACAAACTTCATCCACAAAAAAGCAAACGGGGACTCCCAAATGCAAATGTTAGCACACACATAAGAATCACTAAATATTTAAAGAAACCATCTCTGTGACTAAATTCAACAAATGCAATAATTAATACTACCCAAGGAAATACCATTAAAAGAATAAATGTAAGGAGTCTCTAAAAGAATGTTATAGAGAGAAAGAGAGAGAGAGAGAGAGAGAGAGAGAGAGAGAGAGAGAGAGAGAGAGAGAGAGCGAGCACTTGAACACCTAGTGATCAGATCTTGGTTGCTAATATCATTCTCCAATTAAAAAAAAAATCAGGACTCATGGGAGAAATGGCTGATGTAAGGAATATGTGTGTGTGCGTGTGTGTGCGTGTGTGTGTGTGTGTCTGTGTTTGTGTGTGTATACATACATAAATATATGATGAGTCTAAAGCATCTTAGAGTGCCAGAACGTAAGGACGTGTACAAAAAAAAAACCAAGAAAAAAAAAAAAACTCTGATGATTTGTAGTATGTCAAAGGGACGCAGCAGCCAACTGAAAGAGCTGATGGCCAAAGATGAAATAATTGGAGCAATGAAATAAAGTAATATTGGATTATAACTCAAGTATACAATAAATATCCATTAGTCCATACTGATATAAATACTTGAATAAAGAAATAAACAGGGGGAAATAGACAAATGTCCTGTGCAGAAGTACTCCAAATAATTTAGTAGATATTCTGCCCTGAAGGAGGTAGAGCATAATTCTCTTCTCTTTAAGTGTGGGCTGTGCATAGTGACTTCTTCCCGAAAGTGCTGTATGGAAACAGGATGAGAAGAATAACTTTACAGTGGAAAACCTGACGAAAACCATCTCAGTCAGATGAAAAAGGTTAACATCAACAGTAAAAAGTCATGTTGACAGCATATACGATATGCTTGATAGGATGTGATGAAAATAGCATTTTACCTCTGTATAGTTTCCTCCTCCAAACCCATAATCCCAGTCTAATCATGATTCTAAAAAACCAACCAACCAAACAAAAAACCTTCAGGCAAAATCCCAACTAGGGAAATTCTACAAAAATACCTGAAAGTACTCCTTAACACATTTTTTATTTCTCTGGAGCATGTGACACTGTTGACCACTTCCTCTCCAGTGATATGTTCTTTTTGTCTGTCTGTCTGTTTGTTTGCCCAAATCTCTTCCGGGAGCCACCCTTCTTTTATTCTTCATCCATTTGGTTTAGATGGGGCTGACCTAACCCATTTAGATCCAGGGGTGGGTGGTGATCCAAATCTGACCACCTTCACGGTCATTCAAAATAAGGTAATCTGAGAAACTGTCTGAACAAAGAAAAGTCTAACTAAGTAATTTATAAAGACACCCTTGAAAAGCCAACATTTAATCTAAAGAATGTCCTAAATCCAATAGTAGATAGTATTTATGAACCTCCCTCCTAAATTTTTATTTCCTCCTTGGCTAATTCTTTTATTCCAATAAGGGGAAGTTGGGGAGGGTAGTATAATGCTCTCCTTAACCTCTCAGCTGGGTTTGGAAACAAATTAACCACTATTTTTGTGCGCTGTGGGGTGTTTTATTCTGTTTCGTCACACTACTTGTTAATATACATTGCTTTTATTTTTATTTAAGTAAGTGTGAAAGAGAACAATTCTTGAAGTCTGCAGGTTCTAATGTACTCTCTTTGCTTCTAACCTTTCCAGCATAACTCAGATATTCCACCTCCTACTTTAAGGGCGGTGCTACAGATATATAGTAAATTAATATCTACCCACCTTCCATGGCTCATTAGTAAACTCGCACATGAACTAGGGCATTCTCTATCTTTACTGCAGCCTGTTCGTGCTCCTCTAGTGTGCTTGGCTATCACAGGTTGCTAAGCAATAATCCTAGTGCTTACACTGCCCCACTAATATGCAGAATGGAAGTATTATACTTGTGTGTTTGGTTACAACTTTGTCAAACACTTTTCTCGTAGGGCCATAAAAACAAGAAAAGAAAAGGAGTCACAGCAATAGCAGGGTTAATAAATCAGGATTTATTGAACAAGCCTATCTGCAGCTGTCTTTTGATTGAGTGACCTCTAAATTCAAGGACCATAAATTACAGCATTGCCTCAAGGGCAAATTAATTCAGAGATTTAGTGGAATATAGTTTCAAACAGGTACTGGGTTTTTCAGTAGGTCAGCATTTGGACATTCCTAAACCTTTTACAGATAGATTCATTTACACGTTCACTCAGTTAATAATTAGTGATGTCTTGCTTTGTGCCCAGCACTATGCTAAACACTGAATTCGTTTTCAGGATTGTCTTCCTAAACTCTGTAAAATTAAAAGCCTTTCAACATACATTCCTTCACTCCTGTATTAATTCTTCTTCTAACATACAAAGACCTGTTGAGGCACTCCGGGCATAAATGCTTTCAACTAAATAAGTAGGAACCCAAAAGAATTCCTTATTCATATTTTGAAAGGTTCAGCTTTATAAGTGACTTTTATAATTTTCTGCATGTAATGCGTGGCTCACTGCTGGACACAACCTCAGTACAACCCTATTTAAGGAAATAAATGGAAATGAATTACAATTCACATTATAATAAGCCTTAGTAGACTCTTTCTTCACAAGGAGACATATAACATTTGTGAGACTGGCTCCTGATTAAAGTGGTGAAAATTGGCCCAGCAAGGCTATTCAACTAGATGTGTGATGTTCTCTTTAAACACAGGCCCTGTCTGAAACCCAGCTGGCTTGGTCCTATCAGGATTTCTTATGATTTCTACATTCTGTGGAATGACTGCTGGAAAAGCAGAGGAAAAGAAGCACTACTAAACACTGCTAGAACTAAAATTCAATAGCTATAGAAAAAGGTATTTTCCTGCAAAACTTTGTTAATCTTAGGGCTGTGTAATGCAACAGAGTTGAGCAAATTTATAGTTAAAAAAAAAAAAGATTTCTCAAAATACAAGTTAAGCTTATAGCCTGGAAAGTAAAATAATTAAAGAGATAAGGAATTCACAGGGAACATTTAACCACAGTATTTTCTATGTAAAGATATGTGTTTGAGTGCATTCTGGGAGCTGCCTGGCAAGATACCATCATTTTGACATGTATATATCAAGAATTAAAACACTTCATTTGAGGGCCGGCCGAGTGGCTCAGTTGGTTAAGAGCTTGATCAAGAGTGCAAGCTCTGGGCCGTCCGAGTGGCTCAGTTGGTTAAGAGCTCGCTCAAGAGTGCGAGATCTTAGCAACAGCGGTTCGAGTCCAGCCCGAGCTGAGCTGACAACAGGTGGCAGGATGGCTCAGCTAAAACAAAACAAACAAACAAAAAAACACTTCATTTGACATGTTGAAGTTGTAGCAACAGCTCCTCTTCCTGCTTCTTACACACACACACACACACTCACAAAGGAGATTCAGGATATTAGGTTTAATTGTCACTGATCACCGAATATATAGTACATTGCATTGCATTTAATATTGCAACAAGCAACTGCAATGTTTTCAGTATATATCATATTCTGGGATGAATAGACTTACACAAACAAAACATACTTCCCTCTGCCATACATGGTAAAGCAATAACAGAAATTTAAAGTACAAGAAGAAGAAAGACCAAAAACTCTTGATTGATGTTTTCTAGAGAGGCAATAAATTACATGAGCGAATACATGTGTGAAGTTTTGCAGATGCAAATTTGGCCATAACCGATTTCATGAATACCTAAATAGATTTATAATAAATTACCTAGATCACAATTCTGTTTGGCATGTTTAAAATTAAAGAGTTCATTTATAAACCTGGCCCAAGAGATTAAGGTAACAGCAAAATACATGTCTCGGGTAGTGGTGGTAGGGGGTGGGGGTGAGGAGGAAGTAAAATCCAGAAACTGGTCTGTGTAGGGAGGGCGGGGGAGACAGGTGGAGAGGGACTTGGCAAAAAGCTTTTTAAAAGTTAGTGAAGCTGTGTGAAAATCGTACTAAGTTTACAATAAAGACAGAATAAGTGTTGGAAAGTTTAGTTCTTAATGTGTATGTATTGAAATGTGTGTTAATAAGAAATAGGAAATCATTGCTTTTAATTGGCTTAAAAGACAAAAATAAATAATAAATAATAACCACTGAGAAAGGCAAGCACCTAAAAGTTATTTTAGCATCTATATAGCAATTTATAGTGCAGAAGGCGCTTTAATAATTATTATTGTAATCAGCCTAGTACAGTCTATCACATACTAAACACTCAATACTTATAAATGGGATTGAAGGGAATAATCGAAGTATAAATTAAAATTGTTAAATTTTAAAAACTGTAAAGAATTTCTGTCGTATAGGGTTTCACTAAGTATCTGAAGTTAGAAGAACTGTAGTAAAAGGGATGAATGTCTTGCTCACTTATTTGTTGCCTACCTGACCCTATAAAATTTCAATCTGCATAATTATGTGGGATCTCATTTAAGGATGGGACTAGAAGTCAAACAGAACAAATGTGTGGTCAAGTACAGGGATAAAAAGGAGAAACAGAAAAACAATAAGCAGGTTCAATTACTAGGGCTCCTCATTTTATGTTTGTATTATAGGTTTTCAGGTATGTGTCAATCAGCAATCTTAGCTAATTTTCTCTTTAAGTACAAGATGAATAGTCATAAAGTTGCCCCAACGTATTAGTAGAAGGTGAAGGAAATACATTTTAAACTACAATATTTCCCAATCTGCATTGAAAATACCCCTAGGATTATTATATCCTTAAAGGGCAAAATCATGAACAATGTATCCTTAATGAAAACTTAATAGCTTTCAATTCTATTGTATAAAGAAAAAGCTAGTTTTCTACCTTCAGGTTTGATTTCAGTTGTTGCTTCTTTTGCCACATTGTTGCTGGTGTCTAATTCAGCACTGTCTGGTGGATTCTGAAAAGAAAAAAGAAACATTAGTTGTGTTTTCTCAAAATTGCACCAACAATTCCCAATTAAAGAAGGCAGATAAATGCCTTGTAGGAGTTACCAAACATTCCTCCTTAATTTTGCTAGGATTTAGTGCTGAATATTAGAAGCAGAGCAGTAATCACAGTCTATTTACTGCACTCACAAGATGAAATGCATTGGCTCAACATGTTAGTGCATCTTCCTATCGCCAACAAAGCAATATGCTAAGAATATTATCTTAGATGTACACTATTCCTTGAATTATACAATACTTTCTAGAAACATAATTTGAGACCACAGCATAGTGAAATCAGACTTTTGAAAATGCTACTTTCTTTTACTATTAGAATCACCTATATTTGTGGTGGAAAGAAAAACATTTACATTTTAATTGAGGAAATTAAAGGTTAGTCTTATGAATAAACAGTGGCAAATAGCTTTTGTATTCATGCTTAAGTACTTTTTAAAAGAATAGGAATATTTTTAAGACTCACATTAGTCAAGTTAATGGTGAACCCATATAACTATTTTCAATTGTCTCCCCTTTTCTAGAAAATGCTCTTTCTCATATGTCTTGTATTAATAAACACAAAATTACTTAAATGATTAACAAAGAAGTTACATTTTCAGAATGATAATGAAGTTACCCTGAAAACTGATGGTTATCGGACTTAGGGTAATAGTTCTGATTTTAGAAAGCAACCTTTAATTTATCTGTAATTCATAATAACTCTTAACAAATTATGGAAGCTTCCTGCAACAGGATTAAATGAGTCAGCTTAATGATCAACATGAGTTTGCCCTTTTCCATTTGACACTTTATCTGTTTGAATACCCACGTCTTTTCTTTTCCTTCTTTCATACGAAAATTAATTTTGTGTCCTGTTTACTCTCCAGCATTAACATCTGGTTATTCATGAATACTCTACCTCAATAGGCTCTTTCACTTCGGTTGCTTCCTGTTCCTTTTCTTTGTGTTCGGTTCCATTTTTCTAAGTAGAAAATGACAGCGTTATCAAGTGGTATCCAATGGGAACTGGAGCTAAAACTAACATCTTATACTCCAGTATAGCAAGCTTTTTAGGTAAAAAAAAAAAAAAAATTCACATAATGAGTAAACATCACAGCAAATAAAATCACACCAAGTGGTTGTATTAACAAATTCAAACACAGTTGGTTAAGAGCTCGCTCACGAGTTTGAGCTCTGAGCAACAGCAGTTCGAGCCCTGGCCAGAGCTGAGCAGCCGCTGAGCTGCCAACAGGCGGCAGGATGGCTCAGCTTAAAAAACAAAACAAAACAAAAAAACAACAAATTCAAACAGTAACAGGCTTGTTAAATATAAGGAATGCCAACCAATTAGAACCAACTAGAAGCAGGCCACTGCTTCTTAGCTGACCCCCCCCCTTCAGCATTTTTGACAAAATGCTGATGCAGAATACTTCAACTAAAAAGAGAAATAATTAAGTAATAGAATATGATATTGCCTCTCAATTTTCCTAAGAATATTGAATCTCAAATCCTCTCAGGGTCAAACGGTTAAGGAACATATTTAGGCCAGATACCTGAGCAGGTTTGGGTTCCTCTTCAGGTGCTGACTCACTCATCTAGACCACTAAAAGATATCACCAAATGGCAGGGGAAAATATTACCAGGCCATTATTAATAACAAAAAGAAAGAAAATAGTAATAAACAATAATAATCTGAAAGATCAAAATCTCCCCCACCTCCACCACATCCCACCATTCTATGGAATGACAATAAGTTCTCAACTGCTAAAATTTTCAAACTGTACTACTGTTATTACTGACCAAAGCTAGATTAGTGCTAGGCTAGTGCTCAGGGAGGCAGGAAGAGAGGGAAAAAAGAATTATAAAACAGCCAGAAAACAATAAAGATGACATTAGTAGTAAGTCCTTACCTATCAATAATTACTCTAAATGTAAATGGATTAAATTTTCTATCAAAATACATATAGTGGATGGATAGATTAAAAAAAACCCACAAGACTCAACTATTAATATATGCTGCCTACAAGAGATTCACATCAGCTTTAAGGGTACATATAGGCTCAAAGTGAAAGGATGGAAAAATATATCCCATGAAAGTGGAAATCAAAAGAGCACAAAGGTAGCTATACCTGTATCAGACAAAATAGACTTTATGCCAAAAACTGTAACAAGAGACAAAGTCATTATATAATGATAAATGGGTCAATTCATCAAGAATTATGGGTTACAGAATTACAATATTAATTGAATTCACAGTCCAGTCATGTGAAAATTGGGGCACTGATTAGGAAGAAGGGGGATCCTGAAATTTGGGATGGGGACATTTAGTTGGAATATGAAACTGATAATCTCAAACTCCTGAGTCACTCTGAGCCTCTTTTGCCAATGGAAGCAGTTTGTCCTCCTGTATTTGTGGAGACTAGCCTTCTCTTAATTGCAAATCTTATAATAATCTCATCTGGGGCAATTGCCTTGCAAGGGGATGCCCATTTTCCTCAAGACTCACCACAACCACTTCTTACTTCTAGTAGAATCATAATTAAAAGCAGCTCTTAAAATGCTCCAGCAGGGAAAATACAAAGTCTGACCACTTTTACAGCAAAAGATTTTCACTATTTGCTTATATAGTGGCAGAAACCCAAGGAATATTTGATCATTTGTTATAATACCCAGCAAAGTATATTATAAGGGAGTTAAAGCAAAGAGCACAGAATATAACATGTGGTTGGTTAGAATTTCTTGATATGGGTACACTTATCAGAAATTAAGGATTTAATGTGTTAGTATTTCCAACTGGAAGTGGCACTATTTACTTGGTGAGTTTACTGAAACTTAGACTCTACAGTGGCCTATGTTTAACTGAGATACCAGAACTTCCCTGGCATGATATAATAAGAAACCCAAAGGCTTAGGGAGATAGTAATGTTGGAGTAGATTTATCATATATGACCTGCACTTCTACTGCCCCCAAGTACATCCTCTTAGAGGGCTCTGGGGACATCCCTTTACTAAGGCATTAAAAAAATACATGAGACAGTATATAGTTATTTCCTTGAAAAGCTCTATGGTCGCTTTCTTCTGTAGGCTAGGTAAGATGTGATGACCCATTTCAAAGTAGCAGAGGCCAAATGTCACAAAGAGAAGTAGAGATATAGTGGTAATCAGATGCTTTGACCCTTAGTGATCTTTGTGGTTAAGTAATTATGGTGGCCCTAGGAATAAAATTGATGGCTAGCCTACTAAAATGTTGATCATCTACACATAATATTAAAAATCCATACATGGTGGTCAAAAATATGACTTTAGTCACCACAGTGGAGAGTTTCGATTTCTCACTGAGTTTCCAGCCCCTTTATTAAAAGGAAGGCTAGAGTCCTTTAAGGAAGGACTGCAGCTCTGCCATTAATATTCCTCTAAGTCTCCTCCACAGAAACCTGCGGTCATTTCCTAAAATGACTGTGTGCTAAGGAGAAAGAAATACCCAAGTTATTCAAGGATTTCTAAACATTGGCAATAAATTGATGTTAATTCCTGGGGACTCAAAATGCAACTGCTGTCTACCAGTTTAAGTGGGGTCTTGAGGTGAACAAGTGAGAGATGGAGTCTTAAGTTTAAATCACAGCGAGCTAAGTAGGTCCATAGAATCACTCCATGGTAATTTCATCAGTTCCTGGATGTATAATTAGAATATATACCTAGTAACTGGCAGAACTTACATATTGTCCCCCTATCCTGGAATAAGCACCATTATAGTATGAAGGGACAAGTTGAAGCCCTTAGGAATCCCCCTCCCCCCATACACACATCTCAGGAGACTAAACAAAAATTATTACTTTCTTCGGATGCAGAATGGGGAATTACAGAGATTAGTGACACCAATACAGATTTGAAAGAAGCAGAAATGATAAAACCTATCTCCTGCCAGTTTAACTTCTCTGTTGGAGAAGGTGGACGGATCTTAGAGGATGACTGTGGATTATCACAAATTTAATCAGGTGCTGCCTCCAATTACAGCTGCTCTTCCATATGTAGTATCTTTACTGGAGAAAATCAACATACCCCCTGCCACCTATTATGCAACTATTGACTTAAGGAATGCTTATTTCTCCATACAAATTGGCAGGGAACACCAGAAGTAATTTGCCTTTACTTGGCAGGGCCAACAATATAACTTCACAGTCTTGCCCCAGGGCTACATCAATTCTCCTGCTCTCTGCCATAATATAGTGCACAGAGATATTGAGCATCTTGACCTTCCAAACAGCATTGAGTTGGTCAAGTACATTGATGACATTATGCTGATTGGATCTGGGGAGCAGGAAGTAGCAAGTGGGGAAAAAGTAAGCACTATCAGAGTCAAATATAATTTATACTTGTAAATTTTGAATTGTGAAATTGCTTTAACTTTATCACCTAATTGTATAAAATAAGTTATCAATAATGACTACCAAGTGGTCACTGTTAAGCTGTCTTGTTCAGGAATTATATAGTCATTTCAATCATAAAATCCCACATAAAAAAAGTTATGTTTATAAGAAGCAATCTCAGGTTTTTCATTAAATTTTGAGAAGAATTTGGAAGCTTATATAAATTCAATATTTATCATCCTTAATACATTTACCTTATTTTCTCATAGTATAGAAAGAAAACAATTTTTTTTCACCAAGCCCCATATAGTTGCCTCTAAATCCTCTTTATTCCAGTATGTTGTACAAATATCATCATTTCTATGGATGTCATGATATGAAAAAAAAGTTGAAAAGCACTGCTTTAAACTTTAGATCAGATTCTTAGCCTGGGGCCCCTCGATAGATTTCAGTGTGTGCGTGAAATATACAAGTGTATCTTTCTGGAGAGATGGTTAATAGTTTTCATCAGATTCTCAAGGCTTAAGAGCCAGCTGATCCCAGGAATTTCAAAAGTTCCCCTATAATTTCATCCCCGAAGAAGTGATGATTCAAGTTAAGGGTTAAATGAACTCCAAGGGCACAAACAGGCTTCCATTATCACAGGCAGGAAGAGTAAAGGTGCTGTAAATGAAACTAGGAGGACTGTTATCTCTTTGGCTCACTCTTTTGGGAATCCTGCTCTCTCCTCTCAAATTCAACTAGCATAGTAAGAAGATTCTAGGATTTTCTCTCTATTTGAAGTAGATGCCTCCTCCCTCAAGTCACCAGAAGACCCAGTAGGAACCAGGGTAGAGCAGGGGTAAATGGGGCAGACAGCATGGATTTCAAATGCTCACATGTGATCTAGCTCAGCTCACAAAGCAGCTATATTGGGATCTGCAGTCAAAGCTTGAAAGCCAGTATCATAAAGAGTACATTTCCCAGACCTTCTCCTCTGTGTTTCTCAAACACTTTGTACATATCTAGACTTCTATACATGTATCTCCCTTGGAGGCTAACAGAGGTGACTGAAACCACAGTACCACTAAATCTTACTGCAATAATTTGATGTGGTTTTCCCTGCTGATGAGCTGTAAGCCCTAAGAGGTAAATAGACTTTGTTCTTAAAACAGTGTCTAGGGGGCCGGCCGAGTGGTGCGATGGTTAAGAACTCGCTTGGGATGCCAGAGGGCCCTGGTTCGGATCCCACATATGAGGGCCAGTGACACTGCCCTCCACAGCTAAGATGCTGAACAACAGCTCAACCTGGAGCTGGGCTGCCTATGAGTCGCCGGCAACGGCGTAGGCTGCAGTCCCTGTGGCAGTGGGTTGCCATGGGCTACCGTGTGTAGCCAGCAGCCAGCGTGAGCGGCCAGCAGCCGCAGTGAGCGGCCGTCCAGAAGCCGGCGACTGATCTGCCTCGCCAGAGAAGAGCGCAATGATGGTGCCAACTTGGGCCAGTGAAGCAACATCCTCCACAACTAGACTGAAGAACAAAATGACAGCAACTTGTCTGTTCCCCTTTCCCCAATTCCCCAATAAAAATCTTTAAAAACAAAACCCAAAAAAACAAAAACAAACAAACAAAAAAGTGTCTAGTATATAATACACACTCAATATTTTCTCAATTAATGGTGAATAAATTCATGAACGTGCACCAGCAATTTCTAAATCTTAGTTTCCTTAAAAGGTTACTTACCAGGAAATTTGCCCTGTAAATTAATGAATTAACTTTCTGATACAAACTTAATGTGAATGTGGGTACCTTATAATCCCAATTTTGACCAGGATTTTATCACCTCAGATATGCTAAATAAAAGTGTTCTATACCTACCTACACATGAGACATGTCTTGACCACTATTTCAACTATTAAGAAAAGGCATGAATCAGGCCGGCCGAATGGCTCAGCTGGTTAACAGCACAAGCTCTGAGCAACAGGGTCACTGGTTCAATTTCCACATGGGTCAGTGAGCTGCACCTGAGCTGAGTTACCGCTGAGCTGCCAACAGGTGGCAGGATGGCTCAGCTGGTGAGAGCATGTGCTTCTAACAACTAGGTTGCCAGTTTGACTCCCGCTTGGGATGGTGCAACTAAGATTGAGCACGGCACCTTGAGCTGAGCTGCCCTGAGCTGCCCATGGGCCGCCGGATGGCGACTGGACTTGGAACTGAGCTAGCTGTGCCCTCCATAACTAAGACTGAAGGACAACAATTTGGCTGTTCCCCTTCCCCAATTTCCCAATAAAATCTTAAAAAAAGAAAAGAAAAGGCATGAATCATGTCTTTTTCATTCTTTTTATTCCCTTTTTCTTGAAGCTATTTTCTACACATAGGGTACACTAAGCAAAAGCTGACTGAACTTGGGACAAACTTTAGAGAATAATAATTTCAATTACAAGTTTACAGTTTTTTTAAAATTAAAGTTTATTGGGGTGAGAATTGTTAACAAAGTTACATAGATTTAAGGTGTACAATTCTGTAATACATCATCTATATATTACGTTGTGTGTTTACCACCCAGAGTCAGTTCTCTTTCCATCACCATATATTTGATCCCCTTTACCCTCATCTACTACCCCCTCCCCCCTGGCTTTACAGTTTATACTGCACTTTACCATATATTGTCTCATATGACCACAAGTATCCTGTGAGTTAGAGCTCTACTGTAGAAATGAAGAAACTAAAGTTCAAAAAGTTTAAGCCATTTGCTTAAGGTTTTACAGAGCTGGAATTAGAAGCCAGGTCGTGTGACTCCTATAGTAGTGCTCTTTCCCACTGTAAGATTAATGGAATTAAGCCTCTCATCTTCCAAAAGAATTTAAGATTATATTGCTACACACAAGTAGGTAATGTGTTGCTGTCCCTAGTCAGTAAGAAAATCAACATATAAGTACATTACTAAGACCTATTGATTTTAATACTTTTTCTAGAATGATAGACTCTGGTTTATAAATCACGTTTCGCCTATTTGAGTTCATTCAGCTTCCAGCTATGTATATTTCTTGGCTATGCATATAGTTTCCTGTTTGGTCTCCTAAGCGTTGGTTCAAAGTTCTTCTGAATTTTGTCTGCTCTTTTCCTGTTGACTATTTTGGCTCTGGGGAAAACAGTCAAGATCGTTTAATCTGTGAATCATACATCTTTAATTTTGTCTCGCAGGCACTCTTGACCACCACCAGGGGGCAAAAGCCTACCAGCTGGCTTCTCCGTAACACGTTTCTACATCAGGCTACTACAGTACAGGGACCCTCAGTGTCTGATTCTTGATGGAACCTCCCTGCTAATTATTTCAACCACAGGGCCCCAGGGAGAGAACAAAGGCTCAGCACAGAAGGCTCTAGTGGCACTTAACCATACAGAAGCCAGAAAGAGCTCATGACAACCCTGTCAGTTTAAAAGGAGCAATGGGATCCAAGAGAGTTTGAGTGACAAACAGGAGGAGGTGGGCTTTAATAACTGCAAACTCCTGAATGTGTGTTTTCTACAGCTGTGATCGGTATGCTGGTATTCACAGCGCATCCGTTCAAACTGAGAAATAGCTTTGGCAGTTAGTTCTCTTTCTCTCTGTAAATAATCAATGGTATTTACATAGTGCGATCTTTCCCCCTTTTTAATCTTGATGTTTCATTACCTTCTTGGCTTACGTTCTGCTGACGGTTTCTTCTTAAAAAGTATTCCTTTGAAATATCTCATCTACATTTCACGCATGTCTATGAAATAATGAAATCTACAGGACAGGGAGAAGAAACCTCAAGAAGCAAATCTCGTTTTAAGAGAATTTCTTCTCAGCAGGAAGCAAGTGGGAGGTAAATAGCAGGTTGGACTCTTAGAGCTGTGTGAGCCCGGCTTTCTTGGCCTCCCAGGCTCACGCAGCCTCTCTTCATCTCAGGAATAATGAATGAATCCTCAGACAAGGGGCCAGGGGAATAGAGAAAGCATGAGGCTACCATGAAGCTTCTCAAGGTATAAAATTAAAACTCTTTCTTTCAAAAAGTCTCGTCGTAAAACATGGACTCTGAGACCGAAAGGTGGGAGAGCTCAGAAAAACCCCGAGAGCCGGGTCAAAGGGGGATCCACTGGTCGAGCCAGGAGGGTTTCTAGCCTAGTGAGTTCTACCCACGCTCCGGAGAAAGCGTTTGAACCCCTCACGGAGCCCTTTCCCACCAGAAAACGTCTTTGAGTCAGGTTTACACTCAGTTTCTTTTCACTAAGGTTGGTTCAGCTGTGCGCTCCATCTCGTAAAAAATGGTTGTCTCCGAGGAGTGGGGACTCCCGCGGCCCCAGCCCAGGGGCCCCTCGCCCCACCCCACCCCACAGGCGGCTGCCGGCAAACGGCGCGATTCCAGCGCCAAGTAGGAAACCCCGGAGGGGGCGGCGGCCAGAGACGCACACTCGCGGCCGGCTTCCGGCAACTCACGGGTTACCGCGAGGCGGCGGCGCGCGCCGAGGGGAGAGGCGGTTGCTGACAGGTGGCGCCTGCGCACTGGGAGCGCTCATTGTGCCCCGCAGCTGCTGAACCGCCCGCCAGCCACCCGTTCGGCGCGTCAGTCTGCGAGAGTCCGGTGGTGGGTGCGGAGCCTGCGGCCGTTCCCGCGGCCTCCTCCTCCTCCTGGTTCCCCTCACCCCTACCCCACACTCCTTTCCCCATTCCGGCTCCGTCACCCTCCCGTCCCCCACACTCAGGACAAGAATGCCCTGCCCGGAACAACCCAGCAGCGCCTAGATGGCTTTGGTCACGGTCCAGCGGTCGCCTACCCCCAGCACCACCTCCAGCCCCTGTGCCTCGGTGAGTCCCTCCCAGCGGCCGCTCCGCTCGCTTCTGTCACTGCGGCTCCGCTTTGCCTCAGCGGGTCCCGCCGAATGCCACTGCGCACGCGCCGCGCTGCTTCCCAGGCCTTGGCACTCGGCTGCCGCGAACCCCCCACACCCCCCATCTTAAAGACGAGCTGCAGGAACTACAGGACGTGGGTTTTTGCCCCCATCACGCTGGGCACCTAGCTCACAGTCCTCGCCCGAGCCCCCTTCTGGCATGCCTTCCTACGGCTTGAGCACTTCCTTTTGGGAATGAGTCATTCTGGCTTTTCACCCTCCCCCTCCCTTTACCCTCAGTTGCTCTGCTGCAGGGAGAGGACCATGGGACTCCTGCGTTGCCCCTTACTCCCACCCAGGTCCCCTTCCCCACACCTATTTCATGGACCGGTTCAATATTCGCACACTGCACGCCCTTCTTCAGGCTCTCCAGGGTGTGTGCCTTCCCCTTAGTCACTTGCTGTCTTTTCTTGTGCTCTGTGCTGTTCGGGCTTCATTGGACTGCTGAACGGTAGTTACTCCTTGGTTTCTTCCCTCCTCCCCTCCCCCCAGGGGTGCCTGTGCTCTCTGCTTCTTGGACCTCTTACCTTTGCTCTACGAGGTCCCGAAGCATCTGGCGCTGCTTGATGACCAGTGCCAAGCCATTTACATCTTACAGACATTTATGCCTTACATTCATTGATCATGATCGTTCTTGTTCCTGGGTGGTGTTTGTATGGCTCGTTGGTTCAGATGCCTGTGCCAATGAAGCCTGCTTCCAGCGGGAAAATACCCAGTAACCAGCCTTTTCCTGCAGGGCCCTTCTTTGCCTTCGCTCCTCGCCCCACCCCCACGCCTTTACACTCTATTCTTTTAGGCTTTAATTTTGAAAATATTTATTTTTCAAAATAAAATATTGCACCAGCGGGGCGAAATGGGATCTTTAAAAAAAAAATCTGGTGCTTTTAGGGAGAAATAAACCGCATGAAAATATGAGCAATTGGAAAAACCACCTTTAACTTCCTACAGAACTGTAATTTTAAAAACTGTGTTGGTGGATTTAGTAGTTTCAAGTTGCAAAAAGGTATTCAATAAACACTGTACCGCCTTCCACTGTAAAAAATCGGGTTGCTCTTAATATTTATGTTAACTGAGGTGTGAGCTTTGCTATCTTGAAAATATGCTTGCTTATAATTTCAACAGTTTCCTGAACTGAAAAATCTTGTTGTGTATAGTGGTGGATTTTGTTTTGGGTTTTTGGGTTTTTTTTGAGCTTTCTTTTGCATTTTGACACAAATGACAAATATATCCGAATTCTAGAAGTGATTGTATTCCAGAGGTTAACTTACCTTGTGTTGTTCCAGATGGGAAGACTAGGATCCTTGGGTAGAAAGAAATTCAGGGAGGCAGATTTCCAATGATTGTAAGGAAGAATTTTGTAACAATGGAGTGGATTGCCTTGCAAAATAGTGCCCATTGCCGAAAGTATTCCAACCAAGGCTGGGGGACCTTTTACCTAGGAGATGGGAGATGGTAGAAAGTATACCTGCAATGGGGGAACTTCTAAGTCTTTTTCCAACTCTTAAGATTCTGTGATTTGAGAATAATTGAACTTCAAAGCTGGGAAACATTTTAAGGTCCTCTGAAGACCAGTATCATAGGGATAGAAATTTAATATACAGAACTTTATTCTGATGTGTGGTACTTTATGCTAGTTTTGGGGAAGTCATTAACATACTATCAGACCATCTTAATTCACTCCATTAGTAAACTCTTTGAGAATAGTGGTTACCCGGCCTGATTTTGGCTGAGAAAGCAACTGATGAAGGTTAGTGGAGTCATGCAAATTAGAAACCAGTATTATAGTGACATAATTTTGCCTGGGCATTGTTGAAAACCGTTTATGCTATAATAATATATGTACATCAAGTTGTACTGTTTCTTGAGGTGAATGGTTAGTAGACGGTAAGACCATATCTACTTGATATGACTTAATTAGCCAAACTTGGTTAGAGTCTTGAGATATGCTAATAGTCACTTTTGACATAAGTAATTAAATTAGTCATGTGGTAAGCTCAGTTGCTGAGCTAAATGACTAATATTTCTACATCTACTTGTTATGCTAGCCTGATTATTTCAGTTGTTTATATGTGATCCAGGGTGTAAAGGAATCCTGGGACTGGGGTGTGTGTGTGTGTGTGTGTGTGTGTGTGTGTGTGTGTGTGTGTGTGTGTGTGTGAAACAATCAATATTGTTAACATGACTGATGAGCCAGTTACCTTTCCCTTTAAATTGTCTTCCTATTTCACTTCATCCAGAGCTGTGTTCAGCTGAATTGTCTCGTGGTCCTTGTGTTCAGTATTTGGCTGCTGTATGACTTGTATATATTTGCTATTGCATCTTTTGCTGCATGAATAGGTTGACTTGTCTGTTTTATTATTTATTTATTTATTTATTTATTTATTTATTTTAAAGATTTTATTGGGGAGTTGGGGAAGGAGAACAGACAAGTTGCTGTCCTTTTGTTCTTTAGTCTAGTTGTGGAGGATGTCGCTTCACTGGCCCATGTTGGCACTATCACTGTGCTCTACCCAGGGGAGGCAGTTGCATGCCGGCTCATGGCAGCTTGTGCCTACTGCCCGCTGCTCATGCTGGCCTGCGACTCACGGCAGCCCAGCTCCAGGTAAAGCTGTTGTTCACCATCTTAGCTGTAGAGGGCGCAGTGTCACTGGCCCTCATATGGGATCTGAACCGGGGCCCTGCTCCTCAGAGCTGGCGTCCCAAGCCAACTCCTAACCAACACACCACTTGGCCGGCCCTTGAGTTGTTTGTTTTATAAGAAAGAGCAAGAAGAAAGAGTCTAGAGAACCATGAAAGGAGAGATTTAATTTTAAAATAATCATTGTAAGCATTTTGTTATACTTTTTCACTATAAGAAATAGAACATTTTAATACTGTCAGTTCTTCAGTATTTCATTAGGGATTAAGCAAATCTATTGATCATCTACTGAGTGGGAATGACCATTATAGATACTAAGATGTATAAGAGATATAATCTATCAGGATGATGTAACCTTGGGAGTGAGGACAAGGGGATGGGAGGAAGAACAAACATGAGGGGAGAGGGTAGAAAAAGGAGAGTGAGGGAAATGATACTATATGAACAGCCAGTTTGTAATGGCCATAAGTATTGTCTGAATTCAGATTAAGATAAATTCACTAATGGCAAAAGTATTAATAATAAAAACAATCTCTAAATCTCTTGGGTCTTCTTCTATGCCAGGCATTATGCTAAGTGCTTTACGTGGATTAACTCATTTACTCTTCACAGTATGCCCAAGGGAAATTGCTATTATTCCTATCTTACAGATGAAGAAATTGAGGCAAAGAGCAATTATGGAATGTGCCCAGTGACACTTAGCTGTTGAAACTAATTCAAACCCAGATGCGCCCAACTTTAGAACCTGCCATCTTTTTCCTTTGTGGTAATCTAAGAGACGTAGACATAGTACCGTATTTGCCGGCGTATAAGACGATTTTTTGGCCCTGAAAAATATGCCTCCAAGTGGGGGGTCGTCTTATACGCCGGGTACACTTCAGATAGACTGCCCATAGTGCTTGCCCCGTGCCATAGTGGCCTCCCGATGCCCGCCCACTTCATTCCACATACCGTTCAGGCATCAGCAGCGCTGCTGGGTGTATGCTCGGCTGTTATGCGATTTTGCTGTTATGCGATTTTACCACACTCGCAAAATCGCACACAGCCAACCATATAACAAACTCTGTATTTTGAGTGGAAATGTTAGGGGGTCGTCTTATACGCCCAGTCGTCTTATACGCCGGCAAATACGGTAGGTGGCTCTTGAACTAGGCCTTGAAGGATGGGTTGAATTTCTATAGGGTGAAGTAGAAGTGGAGCAGTGAAGCTGGGAAGTAGAGAGTATCCAGGTGGAAAGCTGTATACACCAAGACTTAGAGGCAGAAAAGCCCAAGGCATATCAGAAGGACTTAAATAGACCAGTTTGATGAAGGATTTGTTTGGAAAGAGTAGTAAGATAAAGGAGGAGACAGCTAGGGCTGCACAGGGACTGCTGAGCTTAGGAGTTTGAACTTGATTGAGAAGGGAATGGAAAGTCCTCAGAGGTTTTTGAGCAGCTATGATCACAGTGGTGTTTTAAGAAAATTGATCTAGCAGCTGTGGGTCAGAGGGATTTGTGAGAGGGAGAAAACGGCCATGAGTTGAGCCCATTAGAGGCTGTTACAATAGTTCAGGTGTGAGATAATAAAGGCCTGACCTGGGAACGTGAAGTGGTAAGGAAAAGAAAGGGACAGATGTGAGGGATTATGGAGAAAACACGAAGTACCTGGGGATTGATTAGGCATAGGGGAGTAGGAATCAGAGATGTCAGCTCTTAGGGCACATTGTTCTTCCTAGATACTATGTTTCCTAATTAATTGGGGGCAATTTAAGAATTATCTCTTTCCCTGTATTCTTTCTGGTATGAATTTTCTGAATGAATCTGTTATCTAGGGTCATATAGATACAGTGAACTACCACAAAAATCTTTTACTTTTGCATAGTTCTTTATACTTTTCAGAGTGTTTTTGTGATCATGATCTAGAGTATTCTAGAGGAGCCTCATAAGTTATGCAAGACAGGTACCAAGGTTAAAAGACTTGCTGAAGGTTACAAAACAGGTTGGTGTAAGAACCTGAACTAGAACTAAGTTTCTTGGCTACTGGTCCACATCTCTTTCCGTGGTGTGATAAGAGAAACAGCAAATGAGTTTCTGATCCTGAGAACTTGACTGCCAGTATAGTAAAGGAACGAAGATGTGAGATACAATCAAGAACTCACACTTTGGAGCTCATTTCTATTGTAACCTTGACTTCCTAAAACAGAATCATCCAAGTCTGTGCAAATCATTTTTAAGTGACACCCTGTTTGAAGCCTATTATCTCTTAGTTTACACAGAATTCTTATAAACTTGGATATTTAGTTTCCTTACTCTTAGAAGATTATTACCAAAAACAAAATAGGAATGGGAAGTAATAGGTGCTGCTAAGGCAGTCTTCGTATAGTTTTGGGAAATGATAGCTGATAGTTTTACAGCAAGGGAGGAGGAAGAACACCTATAAATAGCTGACCGAAGAAAAAATTTAGCAGTTATAGACTACTTAATGTAAGAACAAATACCCACCTGAGACCCAGTACTCCCTTAGAGCTATTATTAGATGGTTATAATGATGACCCTGAATCACCATAAGAAATATTAATCTTGTTTTGTCTTGATTTCAGCAGTCAGGATTGAGTGAAATATATTTTTAGATAGATGTTCATCCAAGTTTCACTAAAGTTTTTTTTGTGTGTGTTTTTTTTTAAAGATTTTTATTGGGGAATTGGGGGGATGGGAACAGCGGTGGGGAATTGGGGGTAGGGGAACAGACAAGTTGCTGTTGTTTTGTTCTTCAGTCTAGTTGTGGAGGATGTTGTTTCACTGGCCCAATTTTCACTGAAGTTTTGATATTTAAGATGCACATTTTAATTAATTGGGAAATTAATTTACATATATATCTTATTTACTGATGATGCTGGATAAATATTACTGAATTATATATATTCAAATATGATCACACCTCTCTTCCTAGGCAGAGAAAATAAAATCATAGCAAATATGAATTTGATTTGTATGAAGTATAAATACTTAAAAGTGATGTTTTTTCATTTTTTGAAGACAGCTTTAGAAACTTTCTTAACTGTAGAAATAATACCTACCCATTGTAGGAAATTTTGGGGAAAAAAAATACAGAAAAGCACAGAAAAGAGAATAAAAGATAATGTGCCATATAGCTGTATATGTATTTTATAAAGCTGAAATGCTGATGTATATATAATATTGTATTTTTTAAGTGTGATATATATCATAGATGTATTGTCATATCACTTAAACAACTGCATTGAGTAGTTGTAACTCATTGTAAGCATTCCATTATTGGTGAACATCTAGGTGTTTTCCAAGTTTTTTTTTGCTATTGTAAATTACATTGCAGTGAACATCATTGGGGAAAATATTCAGCTGCATTTTGAGACATTAAGATGTAAAGAAATAAAATTACTGGGTCATAGAGTATAAACAGTTTTAAGACTCCTGTTACATATTTATACTTTAGAAAGGTAGCTCCAATGAGCATTTACTCCAATCAGCATAGTATAAGAGTTCTTGTTTCTCTTAGCTTTATTAACATGGGATATTCTCATTTCATTTTTAATCATTAGTCATTTTTGAGGATAAAGATGGTTGGTTTTTGAGGATAAAGATAGTTGGTTTAATATGTATTTTATTATTAGGTTGAATATTTTTCAGATGTTTATTAGGCATTTCTATTAACTTTTTAAAAAAAGCTTTGTTGAGGTACAGTCTACCACCCCTAAAATAAAACTGTTTTGATAAATGTACAATTCAGTGATGTTTAGTAAATTTACAGAGTTGTGCAACCTTCGCTACAATCCTGTATTTCCATTTTATGAGCTTTTTGTTTATTCTTTTCAACCTATGTACTCTCTTGATATGTTATAAATATTAACCCTTTGTCATATTTATTAAAACGACTTGCTTTTTAATTGTTTGTATTGCCCTTAGAATAAAGTCTACAATCTAGAGTTTTGCTAGCAAGATTTTTTTTTTTTAAAGATTTTATTGGGGAATTGGGGTAGGGGAACAGCGCTGGGAAATTGGGGGAAGGGGAAAAGACAAGTTGTTGTCATTTTGTTTTTCAGCCTAGTTGTAGAGGATGTTGTTTCATTGGCCCATGTTAGTATTATCATTGCGCTCTTCCCGGGTGAGGCAGATTGGTCGCCGGTCCCTGGACGGCCACTCACAGTGGCTCTTGGCAGCTCATATCGGCTGCCAGCCACTTACGCTGACTGCCAGCCACACACGGTAGCTTATGGCAGCCCACTGCAGCAGGGGCTGCAGCCTACGCTGTCACCGGCCACTCACGGAAGCCCAGCTCCAGGTCGAGCTGTTGTTCACCATCTTAGCTGTAAAGGGCAGTGTCACTGGCCCCTATGTGGGATCTGAACCAGGGCCCTGCTGCTCAGAGCTGGCATCCCAAGCCAGCTCTTAACCAACGCACCACTCGCCGGCCCGCTAGCAAGATTTTTAATGAGCCAACCTTGCTTACCTCTTTAGCCTTGCTTCTTCCCGAGGCCCTGCCTTGCACATGCTCCGTGAAGCTGACATGTCATACTCCCTGTTATCTCTAGACTTTGCACATGCTGTTTCCTTTCCCTGGAACATTTTTCCTTCACCTCTTTACCTGACTAATTCCTACTCATCCTTCAGGTCCTAGCTTAAATGTCACTTCTGGGAAGATTCCCTGACTCCACTCCTAGACTATGTATGGTAGGTGCTCCTTCTATACGCACCATAGCACCCTCACCTACCCCTCGTCACTCTTCCCCCTTTATTGTACTTGATTGTTTGACTGCTAACTAACCCTTAAACCAGGGACTGGATCTATTTGTGCATATTTTTGTAACACCAGGGTAAAAAATATGGGCCAATGGATGGATTGATATTGTCACATTTAGCAGTCTTTTCCATTTTGAGTTCTTCCATTGTTTTTAGGCATCGTTCTGTTTCCAGAAGCCCAGAGACTTTTGATACATATTGCTAAATCGTCCTCCAGAAAGGTTATATCAGTCTTTGTTGAGAAGCTGTGTATAAAAATGTCTACTTCACAGTATCCTCATCAGCCCTGAGAATCCTCCGTTTCTTTATAATAAGAGCTGTTATTTATAGAACACTGTGTACCGGTCACTGGGCTGAGGACCTTACATGCATTATGTTATTTAACTTTCACATCACCCCTGTGGTGTAGGTATTGTTATTATCTCTATTTTACAAAGAAAATTGAGGCTCAGAGAAGTAAGCTGAATTGCCCAAAATTATAGATCTGGTATCTGACCCCAGAACCCTTCCTTTTTTTTTTTTTTTTTTAAAAGATTTTTATTGGGGAATTGGGGGGATGGCTACACACGGTAGCCCATGGCAACCCACGGTACC
>NW_017731491.1:454214-462960 GCF_001890085.2 Hipposideros armiger | reverse complement strand
AGGGCAGTGTCACTGGCCCTCATATGTGGGATCCGAACCGGGGCCCTCTGGCATCCCAAGCGAGTTCTTAACCATCGCGCCACTCGGCCGGCCCCCCATGTTTTTCATTTATTTGTTCATTCATTCAAAAAACATGGCTGTAGTAGGGAAACTATTTTCAACTTAAAAAAAGCAATATAATTATTGATAAAGCCCTTTACCGAATCTGAAATATGCCAGAAGTAGGTGTACATGGGAGAGACCTAAGAAATCTTGTTAATCAGCAAATATGAGTGCTATTTTGTGCAGGTAATCTCATGCATTATTCTCCTGTGCTTCTCAGCACTGAGTCCTTTTCAGATACATTTACAGACTGCCCTGCATTTTCGTGCCCAGCTGAGCAGCACAGCTGCTGTTCACAGTGCCCCTCATTTTCCTGTTTGTCAAGAGAAAGTCTGGCGAGTTGATGATCTTGGCTCTGAGATGGAGCGAAAGGTCCCATGTTTCCCTCGATTTCCTGACAGACGGGAAATATTTCACTCACTGAGTGGGAGAGGATCTGCTTAGAACTAAATGAGAGGTAGTGTACTGTGTCCCAGCCTAGGTTTTATGGAGCTGTGTGATTCCGTTTTAAATAAGGTAATATATTACCTTTTTGTGTCTTGTGCTATACTTGATTCTGAAGATATCTGCTTATTTACTCGTTCATGTCAGGACTGGGGATCCAGCAGCCTGGCTTTGGGCAGCTTAGAATATAAGTGGAAAGATTGGTATTTAAATAATTATTAGAATACATTGTAGCAATCACAAATTATATAAGCCTTTAGGAAGAAAGAGAAGGTTAGTAAGGACTTCTGAGTTGAGCCTTAAAGGGTGGGAGTTGGTCAGCAGAGGATTAGGGGTGATAAGCAGGAGGGAGGGAAGCACACTTAAGCATGAACAAAAGATACAGTGCTAGAAGGATGTATGCTGGGAACCACAAACAGCACAGTGCTGATGCTGTGTAAAGTGCAGAAACTGGGCTGGAGAAGTAAAGATAATTTCCTCTGAATTGTAACATCTATGCCCTTACCTTCTTTAACTGTTAACACTATAGTATATGTGTTCTCTTGGCTTTCCTTTAAAGTGAATTTGTTAAACTTTGTGATTATGGGCAAGAAACCTTAAAATATCACTGTCTAATAGCAATGATGTTTCAAGTGTTTGCTGTGCTGTAGATACCGGGTTCTGCACTAAATAAGTATCACACCAACCTTTCGAAGGAGTACTGTTATTGTTCCCATTTTACAGATGAAGAAACTGGTTTTCAGAGAGGTGTCCAGATTCCCCCAGCTAGGATTGGCAGAGCTGGGATTTGAACTTTGGTTGTCACACTCAGAGACTAAATTACCTTCTGGGAGAGTTAGTTTCTATGTCTAGGTGCTGTTTGATTTCTCCCTCTCTCCCTTCTCCCTTCTCCCTTCTCCCTTCTCCCTTCTCCCTCCCTCTCTCCCTGTCCTCTTTCCCCCTCCCACCTCTCCCTCTCCACCATTTTGCTTCATGTTTGCCCTGCTTTAGTTTGAAATCACTGTGCTTTGAGTCATTTTGCTGCGTATGCCTTGGTATTTGATAAACTTCGTTCAGCAGAAGTTTGTTGAGAGTTTTCTCAAGCACTGTGGGATTATGTAAGGCATTATCCTTGCCTTAGAATTTACAGGTCTAGTGGGGGAAGGCAGCTATAAACTAAGCATGTATATTCAAAAACCTAGTTTGGTGAGTGCAGTAGGACAGGCACAAACCAAGTGTATCTACGGACAGGGCATGTGGGACAGACTGATCGGGAAAGGCGGAGAGCAAAAGATCTTTGCAGCTATGAAATGGAAAGATGTGTTACTTACTTCTAAATATTGATCGCTTTCAGTTTCACTTACAATTAGAAGCCAGTTTTATCTACAGCACGATTATTGTAAGATATTGTTGTCTAAGGTGTGGTCGCCAGATACTGAAGCCTCTATCTTTGGAAAGTGTGTTTGTAGGTATTACCTTACCCTTCCCGTGTTCTTCTTCTCCCAACGCCATACATTTCCCCCTTAAACTAAAAAAAAACAAACAATAAATCCAGCAACTTCTTTTTTATTGATTCAGACAGATAGGGGAACGTATGAAATTAATGTTTATTGACGTTTAAGGGAAGACATCTCTGTGCAATAGGCTCATGGGAGCAATGACTTGTTGCTTCAGACACTTTTATAGAAATAGCAGCAATCTGGGAGAGCCCTTTCTTCACAATGACAATATTTAGCATGTCTCAGACAAGAATTAAAATAAACCACATGTGAGCATCTCATAACATATTATCTTAATCTTTAAGGAAGCTCATTGATTCTTTGGGGTTTGAGAAAGCAATTGTGGTTTAGAATAAAAATAGTACTTGCCAATGATTCATACATGGGTGGGGGAAGTGCTAAAAGTATTTTCATTTCCTTCTTCTTAGGTCTTCAAAAATACCTGTAGCAACGTGAAGCATTCCAGCGTAGTGGTTAAGAATGTAGGGTCTGGGGCCGGCCGAGTGGCGCGTTGGTTAAGAACTGGCTTGGGACGCCAAACGGCCTCGGTTCGGATCCCACATATGAGGGCCAGTGACACTGCCCTCTACAGCTAAGATGGTGAACAACAGCTCAACCTGGAGCTGGGCTGCCGTGAGTCGCTGGTGACAGCGTAGGCTGCAGCCCCTGCTGCAGTGGGTTGCCATGGGCTACCGTGTGTAGCCAGCAGCCAGCGTGAGCGGCCCTCAAGCCGCTGTGAGCGACCGTCCAGAAGCCGGCAACTGATCTGCCTTGCCCGGGAAGAACGCAATGATGGTGCCAACTTGGGCCAGTGAGGCGACGTCCTCCACAACTAGACTGAAGAACAAAATGACAGCAACTTGTCTGTTTCCCTTTCCCCAACTCCCCAGCACTGTTCCAATCCCCCAATTCCCCAATAAAAATCTTTAAGAAAAAAAAAAGAATGTGTGGTCTGGAAACTGCCTAAATCTGAACCCTGGCTTTACAGTTTACTAGACTCAGACAAGTCACTTAACTGCTCTGTGCTTCGGTTTGCTCATCTGTAAAATAGAGGTAATAAATAGTACTTCCCTCACAGAAGTAAGCATTAAATGAGAGAATGCTTTAGCACCATGCCTGGCACCAAATATGCATGCATTCATGAAGTATTAGTCATTTTTATAATGATGGTTATTTAGGGTTACCATTTGTTTGTTAAGCAATTTTTCATTGTAATACAAATTTGATGGGGAAGATTCTTGCTTTGTATCAGTGTAATTCAAATTTGTGACAGTGTAATTCAAATGAATAGCTATTTCAGGGGTTTCCCTTTATTCTTTTTTTTTTTTTTTGAAAAATTCCTTTACTTAATAATAGCTTCAGTTTTTTAAAATTAGAGAATCTCTGCCCTAGTTGCTTATCTCCATGGCACAGCATGTTGTGTATGATTTTGTAATGACCCTGTAGCACCATACAGAATGACTAATGCAACTGTAATCTTTAAAAATCTCATTCCCTTGAGAGCTTATCAATTACTAGGCCATGTTTAGCAGCATATTAATCTACTGGATGTTTTGCTATATGGTAAGGCAGATAGAGCATTACAAGTGGTTTGCGTAGTCAAATCGGATGGAATGTGTTGGTGTTTGTAAAGATCAAGGCTATATATCATGTGGCAAACTAGAATAGGAATTGACAGATATTTTTTTAAATATAGAGAATCTGAGGACACTGAATATATTCATGGGTTTAAATGTATCTTTGTACAAAGAAACAATAGGTGAGAAGAATGATTTGTCTAATCCAGCTATACCGAGCAGTTGGCAGTTGAAATTGAATGCAGCTTTTAGAAGATGAATTTCCAAAGCAACTGAATTAACTCTCATGTAACAAGAAGTCTTTGGTTCAGACTTTGGTTGCATTTTGATTACAGTTTTTACTAATGAACACTGTCAGAAAAGAGACAACTGATTTCTTTTTAGAGATAGTACTGAAAAAAATTACAGTAAGCTTTCTATGAACACAGTATTTTGATGCATCGTTTTGATCTGTCTTATACAAGCTGCAACTTTCTCAACTCTGAGCATTTTTATGTTGATTCTGTGGTTTTCAATCAAACTTCAAAGGAAACTGCACCGACTGTAAAGGAAGTCTGGTTAGGCAAGGTATGGCTGAAAAATCAGGAATCCCTCCACTTGCCTACAAAACATTCTTGCAGGATACGGAACCTAGAAAATAAAATATAAGGCTTTTAGTAGAAAGAAAGTATTCTTAAGGAATTTCCATCTAAGTGCCATTTTGTAGGACTTTAATCTAGAAGATTAAAAAAAAGAGATTTTTATTAAACAAACCCATGATGAAAAGTCTTCTTACAAGTATGTTCTTGAAATTGTCTTATATAATAGAAGACTATAGTTGTGATACAAAATGAAAAGCTTTAAAGGCACAGGGATGATTTGATTTGACCTCTGTTTTGCGTGAGCTTGTTCAGAGTGCCAGTTTGCCCAAAGTTAGAACCAGAGATGTTGCTCACCAGATTCCTCTTTGTTTTGTTTCCAGCTGTCCTTTTAGGAGATTTAAGGCACTTAGAGGAAGACTGGTTTTAACAGGTTCTGAGCTTATACTTTCTTTTTCTTCCATAGATTTTTTTTTCACTTGATTGGTTTGCATTCATGTGCAAACATTTATTAAGTCCTTATTGTGCATAAAACTATAGTATTTAAACGGCTAGTACAATCTACTTTTTTAAAACAAGTTGCCTTATCTTGAACATGTGATTTAGGAAATTGGATGATTGAGGTTTCGTGTTTTATTCTTTCTCCATTCTGCTGATACACTGAAATCTCCCATTGATTTTGTATTTTTTTATTCTGTATTATATTTATGGCTCATATGTCTGAAATAACCATAATAGTGATTCTCTAATTAGAAATAACTTTTCTGCCATAGTTGTGTGGACTCCGCAATGAAACCTTATAGGGTAGAATTAGATCATGTATGGTCCTGAATCCAAAGATGAAGGGAAAAAAATCATTGAAATGACATTTGCCTTTGGAAAAATGTCATTTGAATACACAAAAATGTTATTTGAAAATGTATGGGTCAATAGTTGAGATCTTATAAGATAGTTATTCCTTAACTCCTTCCTAAAATTAGAAAGTTCTTGTTTCTCATTTTGCCTTTTGCCCACTTCACTTGATTTATTACTGACATTCCAAAATACCATTTTGGGAGGTAAGAGCAGAATTTCTTCAATATCTGTAGGCATTGTGACAGTGATATTGAAATAATGAATTTTTTTAAAATGCTGCTAATATCTTTCTTAATTATATTCTTCTGGAAAAAAAAGTATTTTCTACACTGATCCTCAGTATGTTTTTCTTCCCTGCTGAATCCAGACCCAAAAGGACAGTTTCCCTCAATGGCTAATTTAATAATGATTTTATGTGGTCAATGCTTGTTTTCAAGGAAGTAGGCTGTAATATAGCATAGTGGTTAAATTGGCTTTAGGTTCTGGGTCCAGGTTCTGGAGTTAAAATCCCAGCTCTCGCACTTACTGGATGTAGACTTTGGACAAATCACCTTTCTAAGCTTCAGGTTCCTTATCTTACAGGATTATTGTTGCCTTTCACGAAATAACTAATTGGATGCATAGCACAGTGTGTCTAGGCCTACAGTATAGTGAGTGTTCAGTAACTGCTGCTGATTACTAATGTTAAGTAGATTTAATTACTTACTTCTTACACAATATTACATACAGTGCTTAGTGTTAAAAGATTATGATAGCATGGCTTCCAAAGCATATTTATTATAGGTGATATATCTGAGTCTTTACTGAATTGTGTCAAATATGAATTACTTTCGGATGCATTACTCTGAGAAGTTGTACACCCTGGATTGAATTTGGCACAACCATCTTTGAATGGTAATGAAGTAATGTGTAATGAAGTGCGTTTGAAGAGAGTGAGAACTGTAGTCTGTGGTTATCTACAGCAATCATTAAAGCTATTAAAATTCTTGTTAGATAAAGATGCAGTGAAATTTTGCACTGAGCATATGAGTCCAGATTTAATGCTCAGTGGGCACAAATGAGTGATATTTAAAATAATTCAGTCCTTCGTTTTTATTATTTGTCCAAAGAATTGACAAGAAATAGTCTTTTGGCAGTTGAGATGTGTGTCATTTCTTGAAACTGCTTCAAGTGAAAGTCTATGTTATTTAGCTATCCTAAATGACAACCTTCTTGAAATGTCCCTCAACATTATCCCTTACCTGTGACACCTGAAGCTTTGTGAAATTCTGGCTTAATAGCTTTGGATATCAGAACAATAAACCTTTACCAGTAATGTGCAGTAGTGGTGCAAGTTTACCTTGTTGCTAAGACTTACCAAATTACACCCCCAGTTTCTTGCTTGGGTGATTTAAATACAGTGATCTTTATATTTCCTTGCTACTTCTATGTAAGAAATCCGGGAGGTTTCTTGGACCTTTCATTATTATCAAAACTTTAGGGTTTATTCATAAATATTGCTTCCTAGGGTCTCACAGAATTTCAGAACTCGGAAGTTGATTACTATTCTAACTCCTCATTTTGCTTAGTTTCCAGAGTTTGGCTCCAGAGATAAAGGTCAGGATAACTTGTCTTCTTTACTACTATAGTAAAAACCCTGCACTAAATCTTTAGTAGGAACTGATTGGAGGTTTTCTAGGATGTTAGGCATTCAAGTGAATGCCTGGGTTCTAGGCCAGACGAACACCTAGGTGTAATACAGAAGGTCACACATTTCAGTGTGGCAGTGGGATCAGGCAGATGAAGCTGGCCACGTGGGACCTGGGGTAAGTTGGAGACTGTGGGCTCTGTTATCAGTGGCTGCCAGTTGTGACCAAGTGAGAGTGTAGACCCAGTGTTACCAGAAAAGTCTCCTATTAATATTTCAAGAAACACTAGTGATGCAGATTGTTATGTGTAATCGACTCATTTTTAAATGTTGGCAACATAATGGGCTGGGAATGATTTTGGCTACAAGTAACAAAAGACCAAGTTTAAGCCATTCGAATATTTTTGGTTTATCTAGCAGGAAATCTAAAGCTATACAGCCCAGGGCTATCTCAGCAGCTTAATGCCATAAGGATCCAGGTTCTTTTTATCTTTCTGCTCCGCTGGATTCCCATTTTTATGCTTGTCTCCACATAAAAGATGCCTGTTGTAGCTAGTATATCCATGTTTGATGCAAGAAGGGGTGAAAGGTGCAGTGCCAGCAGTTAGCTGTACCTTTAATTAGGAAAGCAAAAGTTTTTCTGGAAACCAACCCCCATTCCTAGCAGACTTCTCTAAGTCTGGCCAGAACTAGGTTATATGGTTGCAACTCCAGGTGCGAGAGACCCTAGGAAAGCAAGTATACGACTTCATCTTAATCATTGAATGGCAATAAGCAAGAAGGCTGTTTGGAATGGCTGTTGTCAAACGTTGTCTATTATAACAACTAATGATGATGTAAAGAAATGTATCTTGAGGACTAAACAGAATATACCTGTGGCCCAGATTTATCTTGTTTGTGAGCCACTAGTTTGTGAGCACTTTATATCAGTAATTCTCCTCCTCCTCTCCCCCCTTTATTTTAGTACTCTGTTCCTCATTCCTGGCTTCTATCAGTTAGTTATTTTATCAGGTTTCCAGGATAACCTAGTGGAAAAGAGACATCTTTATATAATGTAGGAAGAGTGTTGAATTTGAAACTAGAAAACTTGAGTTTAAGTCCAGGTATAAAGACTTGCTAGCAGTGTAATATTGGACAAGTTTGCTTAATCTTTCCGAGCCTCTCATTCTTCATCTGGAAAATGGGCACCTAATATTGCAACACAGCATAGTAGTTAAGTGCAGAGACTTTGGAACTGGATAGACCTAAGTTGGAATCTTATCTCTGCCAAGCTAGTTGCATAATCTCTTTGCATGTTAATTCTTCTGTAAAGTGGGGTTAATAGTTGTACCTACCTCACAGAGTCTTTATGAGGGCCAAATGAGATACAGTGAAGTCTCACCTTAGCAGGGTTCTAAAGTTAGTATATGAGACAAAAATCAAATTACAGTCAAAAGTACCCATGAAAAAAGTCTCTTATGTCACCCAAAAAGAACAATATACATGGTTTTAGGCATACAACTCTGTACCTGAGACTGTCTGCGCAGACACGTTTTCTCCCATCTCGTGCTCACTTTGTTATGTGCATTCATTGCATGTAATGGCAGGTAAAATAGTGTGCACGATAACATATGTTTTCATTCGTATTTATTGTCTTCTGAGCACATATAATCAAATTAGCATAAATTAAATGCACATTAGATGCAACTCCAGAGTTATTATTTGTGAGATGCTTCAGCATAGAACCTGGCCTTCAAAATAGTAGCTGTAGGTATAGCATATGATGTTTGAGGATGAAGAAATTGAGATTGTCCAGGGCTCAGCTTGGCTCCCAAGATCAATGGTGATTTTTTTTTTCTGCCACACCAGTCACAATTTATAACAGATGAGTGTGGCCAAGGGAGTGTCACTATTTTAGGAATTAGGATGAGATGTTCAGTTGTATTTCAAGGGAAAACTGACATAACTGCCTAAAATTTATAGGCCCAAATTAACATGATCCCCCCAAATAACACACTAATTTTTTTAAAAAAATTTTTTATTGGGGAATTGGGGGATGGGAACAGCGCTGGGGAATTGGGGGAGGGGAACAGACAAGTTGCTGTC
>NW_017731491.1:446978-454029 GCF_001890085.2 Hipposideros armiger | reverse complement strand
TGGAGGGCAGTGTCACTGGCCCTCATATGTGGGATCCGAACTGGGGCCCTCTGGCATCCCAAGCCAGCTCTTAACCAACATGCCACTTGGCCAGCCCTTCTTTTTTTTTTATTGTTTAAATTGTGAAGTATATCATTTACACAGAAAAATATCTTGATTTTTTAATGCAAAAAAAAATTACTTCCTTTCAAATTTATGATGTAAAGGTTTTCAAAGGACAAAGTGATATTAGGTGGAATGCAAGATGTCAGGAAGCCCTAATGATACACTTCATCTGGGAGTCATTCATCAGGGATGTTAACCATTTTCAACTAAAGTTACTCTGAGCCATAAATAGTTACAGGTGATCTGTTTCACAGTGGTGACACATATGTCTAACAAGATCTTATGCCACTGACAAAAAGTACCTGTGACAAATACAATAATATGATAACCTTTGTACATTTACTCTCTGAATAACATGCGTTTGTAGCTTAAAATACTTTGGGACTTCAGTTGCTTGGGTTAGATTGTGGTGCTCAAATATAATGAATCATATATAAAGCATAAATGTAGCTTAAGAAATGTAGCTTAGGAAGACAAACAGCTCCCCCCTTTTCTTAGAGGAAGAATTTATTTTTCAGATTACAATGAACAGGGGTGCAACCCTGAACATTTCCTTGAGGATCCAAAATTTAAAAGTAAAACTAACAGTGATAGACAGTAAAACTCTTAACAGCAATAATATGCTTTTGTTCAAGTGCTGTCACGTGTTTTCTGCTGAAAGTAAAGTTGTCTAAACTTGTACCTTATCACTTGTTGCTTAGTATAGGATCGTCTTGTTTTTAAACAAGGAGGAAAATCTTGTTTTAAGGTGACTCATAGTGATGTAGTATGTTAGTAACGGGGTGGTGTTTCTTTGCTCAATATGAGCACTGGTAATAACAGATACTGGTAATTTTCCCATAGAATTTAACTCATCTTGGGAATTCTTAGGAATCTGTTTTTATAGGTACCTGGTTCCAGGAAGTTTTAATAGTAAGAATTGTTAAATATCATTGCCATGTGAACATGGGAATTTAAGGTGTGGCATTTATAATATGAGTTATAATTAACTTATACTTTTAAGACTTAAGTATCTAGCAGTCTCTCTTATCTGTGATTATTTTTCTCTTACTGTCCTTTGAGACCTATTCATCTATGATTTGATGATTTATTCATTTAAAGTTAATTAAATTCAGCTACTGAATCCTATTTTATATATTTTTTAATTCTACTGTGGTTATGGAACTAGGTCTAATGCCAACTTGATTTTGGTATTATTATAGCTGTACAGAGATCACCGTGATACCTGAAAATACTGTTTGCTAGTAAAAGGAGGACAGGTATAGAGAACTGGAAAGATAGACATTTATTTTCCTAGTTACAGAGATTTGGAGATTTTTATAATTTTTTTGTAAGAAAAGTTGTATCGAAACTTAAACATTTTTACAGTAAGGAACAGCTTTTAATAATAAATCTTCTAAAGCTAAGAGACATTTGGAGAAACTATGAAAAACTTAGGAAAAGGGTTAAAACGTGAATAAGGTTTTGGCAGGGTTGGTACATTTTGGGTTGATACATTTTGACTGATTTATTGGCAGTCTTATCTTGGAGAGAATTAGAGAGTTTTTAAAAGAAAACTTTTAAGGCCAGATGTTGATGAAGAGGAGCCTATTTGGTTTTGGACCTTAGTTTTTTTCTTTATTTGTTTGGAAGATTTCAGTTAGTTAATGTGTTCCAGGATATAGGATAATAAGACTAGTTATTTTAACAAATATAATAGAGCTTATATATTCGAAAGACTGTTGGCTAGCTCCTAAGGAAAGTAGACAATGTGCTTGTGCAAATGATGCAACATGAGCTTAGTATCTTCGGAACTCCTTTTTGGCATTGCCTTCTGTTCTTTTAAATGTCTCCAAGGGTAGCAAATCTTCCTTTGAAGGTGAATTTAATTTTTGGAAATAGCCAAGAATAATTTGTATCCATATCTGATGAATATTAAATGAATAATCCAGAACATCTTGAGTGTCCTTTATATTTCAGGCCCTAGGAGTAAAAGAATGTTTAAAATAATCAGTCCCTACCCTCAGAGCTGTGGGACATGGTTGGTGCATAACCCTGGGGCAGATGGCACATCAAAACACTGTCTTAGGGATTTGGCAGAAGATGCAGAACAGGGAAGGAGGGGTCTCTCAGCCATGGAGCCGTATTCACAAAATTAATAATTTTAGGAAAGGAAAAAATGAAAAGGAAAATAGGCTTGTCTATAAATTAGATAAATTTTGCGAATCACAAAATAACCAGATATTCCCAAAATGTTTCAAGTAGTGGGGATATTATAGAACTTCTCAAGATGACTACTTAAAGAGAACATTCATTTAAAAATACACTTTCTGTTGTGTTGGCTCAAAAAGAAACTTTCATTAGTTTATTATTTTATATGCTTAAATTGAATTCCTTATTTTTTACCTTGAGAGATATTCTCAGGAAGTATTCACCGTGTAAAATTAACGTAGATTTTGTTCAGTGTTTCCTACCTCTAACACTATTTTTTTTAGTTTCTTGTGTAAAGAAGACAATGTCCTTTCTTGTGTAAAGAAGACAATTGTCCAGCAAATATGAGGGGAGGAAGGGAGAAAGAGGTAGTAAAACTGAAGAATATTTTGAGCTGATCCATCTAAGAGGCAGAGTAGTTAAAAATTAGATACTTTCCCCCTTAAAAATGTTAAATGATAGAAACAACCTTCAGAACGAATAGAACAAATTATTGAGATTGTTTTTAAGGAAACAGGAACTAGGTGATAGATAAGGTGACCTTATAATTTATTATCAAAACCAGGATAAGGATGAGAATGAAAGGGGGTGCTAGTAATCATTTCACTTGCAACAGATGTCTAGTAGGATGTACAAATGGGGACATGCGGCTACCCTAGTGACAGAACTTATCTTGGTATATATTGCGTGAGTTTTTACTGAGGGGGGAAATATTTTATTTGGAATTTGTTCCCATTATATTCTTTTGAAACCACTTTACATAAGTTATTTCTTTCTTTGTTTTCTCATAGAAATTTTATACATATGCATATCTTTATAACATTATATTGGGGTTATTTGTTTAAGGATCAGACTCCCCCATTAGACTGAGGTCAGGAACTTTTCTTATTCAGTATTGTAACTCCCTTAGTGTCTGGAGTATAAGTATGTAATAAATATGTGTCAGCGAAGGAATGTTAAACTCACGGTATTTATAGACTTCCGCATTACTAAAATAAGACAATTCTGGGGCTAATAATTTTGCCTAAATATATTGGGTGAATTGCTTGTATTTTATAGTATTAAATAGGTTGAGAATGAATATTTAAATGTATAGGCTATGTTTTACATTTGTTACAGAGAAAATTTAAAGGCTAGGAATAAAATAACATATAATTAAACTCATTAAAAAAGACCATTTGGAATTAACCAGAAATAAAGTGGAGTGGACAGAAGGATAGAATGTACAAAGAAATGACAGTATGACCATTTGTAGAAATACACATGGTTTGATTTGACTGGAGTGAAGTGTGTATGTCAGGATGGGGTATGGGGCTTTGTATGATACATTAGGAGGTGGAATTTTATCACGAAAACCATGAAGAAGTATTGAAGAATGTTAAGCAGGGGAGTGATGTGATCAGATTTTGCACTTTAGAAAGATAGCCATCTGAAAATGTATAGGAGGGAAGCCAGATATACTTAGATACTAAACTGGTGAGCAGGGTGAAGGATGGTAATTGAAAAAGGAAGAGTCTAGAGTGTGGCTTTAGTGATTCAGATTTGGGCATCTGGGTGAAGAGCAGTGCTATGCACCGAGCTAGAGAACACAGTTTAGATGGTAGGGTAGCAGGTGAGCATCCTGAATTTCAGGTATATATGCAACAACCAAGGGAGAGTGCCAAGTTGGATAGAGACATCTGCTGCTCAGCAAGGAGGTGTAGGCTGGAGACAGAGAAAATGATTGTTACCATTTATTAAGCTTTTGCTTACATGCATAAATACTTTGTAAATGTGTAAATATGCTGTAGTAGATACTTTTCTATACATTGTATCATTTAGTCCTTATGAATTAGTTATCATTTTTTCCATTTTATAAATTAGGAAACCAAGATCCCAGGTTACACAGTAAGTGGCAGAGTCACCTGCTGACTATAAAGTTGGGTTGAAACCATGAGGATATGAATGAGGTCACTTATGGTGAATGTAAAGGGTGAGACAAGTGGAGGGCTAAGGGGCGAATAAGGCCTGAGACAAGCGAAGCACTAAAAGTGGATTGTTGGAGAACTTGGACATTTGAGAGGCTAGAGGAGAAAGAAGATCCTGCAGATAAGACTGAAAAAGAACATCAAGAGTGATGTTACCCAAAATATGTCCCTGAATAAATTTGTCATATAAGATTGAAAAGGGAAGAAAAGGTTCTAGAGTCAAGTAAGTTTGGGAAACACTGCCGAACCCCATCTTGGAGAGTCACAATGCACATCAGTATTGGTGTGAGAAATCTGAGAAATCCTATAGTAAAGAAACTTGTTTAACTTGAATACTACATTTCCCAAACCTATTTGATTATGAACCCTCCTCCCCTTTTTTTGCATACATTCCATTGCCATCCCAGGACTGAAGAATCCAAGTGAGTGTGGCAT
Source organism: Hipposideros armiger (assembly GCF_001890085.2). Classification (NCBI taxonomy): domain Eukaryota; kingdom Metazoa; phylum Chordata; class Mammalia; order Chiroptera; family Hipposideridae; genus Hipposideros; species Hipposideros armiger. Next base: position 449,332 of record NW_017731491.1, on the reverse strand, counting down.
CACAGACTCTAAGCAAAGAGGGAGTTGCCAGAAGGAAGTGGTCGCTGTTGGATCAGATGTCTCGGAGAGGTCGACCGAGGTAAGAGTAGAAAGTCAGTTGACTGGTCATTAGGAGGCCAGTGGTGACCTAGGGTGAGAGCAGCTACAGTGGAGCGGGTGGCAGAAGACCAGCTGCTGCTTAGAAGAGAAATGAGTGGTAAGGAAGGGGAGCTAGGACGTAGACACTTTTCTTTCCAAAACCTATCACTGAAGGAAAGGAGAAGAAAGGAACCAGAGGAGAGCGTGGGGCTGAAAGAAGGACTCTTTTGTGTTATTTGGAAGAGACTTAAGAATATTTTTCTGCTGAGAGGAGGGAGTCCTTAAGAAAAGGGTCAAGACATGGTAGGGAAGAGCCGATGATTCATGGAGCAGGATTGTGAGGAAACGGGAGGAGAGAGGTTGCCGAGGACAGTTGGAGAGATTAGATTTGGGGAGGTAGGAAGTATTACACTGAGCTCTAATACAGCGATGCCCTTAGGAGCTGCTTTTCCAAGCAGGATTGTGCTTTCGGTGTTTGCGTTTGGGTCTACTTTTTATAGCTTTATGTACCGAGTCCTCCCCCTTATTGTCACTTCCTACTGTCGTGGTGTCTTCCTCTAGTCGCTCTTTGATATGCTGCTTCATATCAGGAAACCAGAAAACCAAGCTTTTCAGAATTGAATAGAAAGTAAGAGTAAACCTGAAGGTCTGAAAGGCATGCTACCCCTTGCCCCCATGGGATGGAGTTAAGCTTTGGGACATGTCTTTTCTGTACTTAGAATCTTTTTTTTTCCCTTTTTTTTGTTTTTTTTTAGCTGAGATGGTAGGAGGGAATTGCTTTGGAAGTTGCACATTTTCCAGATAGATAGAAATAGCACAGAAGGAATGTCTAGAAGTTTTTTATTTATATTTATTTACTATTGAAAATGTCTACTATTATTTTATTTCTCTCCTTTTTAAAATTGTAAACGCCATTTTCCTCATTTCAAAAAGCTGCTTGGTGCTAGGTATCTTCAAGCTATATACTATTAGTACAAAGTCTCTTCATCTTAAAGTGGTTGTTAACTAGAATATAGAAAAACAATGGGATGGACAGGATGTAAAGTGCTGAATTATAACCATTAAAATGTGCAGGAGTAAGGATTCTTCAGTGAGTAGTACTAGGTACGGGTGGTGTGTTCCATCGTGAGGGCTTTTGATTTAAGTGAGTTGCTATATAATGAATCAGTCCTGTGCGGTGCCCTTATGGCTATTTATGGCTCTTTTGTCTAGAGCCGGATAGCCCCTTCTTCAAATAAGAAGTCTGGAAATTCTGCAGTTACCTTTGGACTGCTTTTCACACGTCATAAGTTTAGAGGCTATTTTTTTCTTTTTCTGTAACTAGGGTATGCGTTCAGCATTTTAGAATTTATTTAGAAATGGAGCTTAAATCTGGTGGGTTTCATCCAGATCGCATAATGCAGGAAACGTTTGTGTTGAATGTGGTCACTAACCGTCTGCGCCAGACACATGTGGGAACCAAGCAAAGCGGATTCGTGGGCCTCATCTCTGTCCCACCAGGTGTCCCCTGATGAGGTCTGGGACTGTGTGCCGTTCACAGGCTCTTGGGTGTTTCTGGTCAGCACTGATGTGTGGAAACTGGTGCAGGGGATCTAGCCTGTGATTAAGTCTGACCCAGCCTGGTTCTTCCATTGATTGTAGCACAAGTATTCCTGGTTAGAACTAAATCAGATGAATACATGTCCAGATACTTTTCGCAGATGGATCTTTTAAAATTTTTTTCAGACTTATCCTTTTTTAACAGCTTTATATAAATATGATTCATATTATACAGTTAACACATTTAAAGTGTTAAGTGGTTTTGGTATATTCACAGATGTGTGCGCACCTATCACCACAGTCATTTTTTAAACATTTTCATCAACTCAGAAACCTCATACTGTTTAGTTATCACCACCTTATCCTCTCAGCCCTAAGCAACCACAAATCTACTTTTTGTCTCTGGATTTTTCTATTCTAGACTTTTATACGTATAGAATCATGGGGAATGTTGTCTTTTTTTTTTTAAGATTTTTATTGGGGAATTGGGGGGATGGGAACAGTGCTGGGGAATTGGGGGAAGGGGAACAGACAAGTTCAGTCTAGTTGTGGAGGACATTGCTTCACTGGCCCAAGTTGGCACCATCATTGCGCTCTTCCCGGGCGAGGCAGATGAGTCGCCGGCTTCTGGACAGTTGCTCACCGCGGCTGCTGGCCGCTCACACTGGCTGCTGGCTTCACACAGTAGCCCATGGCAACCCACTGCCACAGGGGCTGCAGCCTACGCCGTCGCCAGC
>NW_017731491.1:440862-445948 GCF_001890085.2 Hipposideros armiger | reverse complement strand
TATATATATATATATATATATAGTCACTTATAGTTGACATACAATATTATACAACGTCAGCTTCAGGTGTACAGTACAGTGATCAAGCCTCTACCCCTACTTTGTCCATTTTTAAATGGGGTTGTCTTTTTATTATTGAGTTGTAAGAGTTCTTTACATATTCTAGATACAAGTCTCCTGTCAGATATATGATTTGCAACTGTTTTCTCCCATTTTGTCGATTGTCTTTTCGCTTCCTTTAGGGTGTCCTTTGAAGCACAAAAGGTTTTAATTTTGATGATGTCCAATTTATGTATTTTTTCTTTTGTTGCTCGTGCTTTTAGAGTCATATCTAAGAATCCTTTGTGAAACCCTAGGTCATGAAGATTTACCTCTATGTTTTCTTCTGAGTTTTAGGGTTTTTTTAGCTCTTTAATCCATTTTGAATTAACTTTTGTACATGCTGTGAAGTAAGGGCCCATTTTCATTTGTTTGCATGTGGCTATCCAGTTGTTCCTGCACCATTTGTTCTTTCTAAAGAAACTAGACTCAATTTTTATATAAAATTCCTTTCATTATTTTAATTAGAAGGATGGTAAGTTACCTATGAAAGAATATATGTTATTTCAGTTTTCTTTCTTGACTTTTTCTACTGTTTCTGTGATTAAGATTGCTGTTAAGACTATAGAAATATAAACCATAAAAATATTTGGTTGTAAAAATTACTAGGTTTTTTACTTTGCATTCATACTCCAGAGAGTTGCCCAATTCCCAAATTGCCTATGCTACGAAATTAAGTCTCGTGTATAAAACTCCCAGCTGTTTTCTTGGAATTTGGTGGGAAAAGTCTACATGCTTGATTCTCTCCAAAGGCCTTTCTAACCATTCCCTGGGACCTTGAAGATTCCCCAGTATTGAGCTTCATGGATTTAGGCTTTTTCTTTCTGGTGTCTGTCATTTTCTGTGATGGAGTCAAATGCAATCTCAGTCTAAGCACAGTTTCTTTCAGTATCTCACATATACTGGCCTGTAAGAACAACTCTACATTTTGTAAGAGCATCCTAACTTTTATACAAGAAAGGGAAGGAAATGTTTTCTTCATATAAAATTACAAAGCTGAAAGTACTTCTTTCTTTCCTAAAATTGACATTTAGTAATAGCATCCCCTAATTTCCAATGCAGAAGATCATTTAAAAATAGGTCTGTTCCCTGTGCTATGATGACCAGAAAGTTTCTTCTCTCCAAAGAAATAAGAATAACCGATATTTACTGAGCCCTTACTCTACTCCATCAGGTACTGTTTTGAGCTCTTTGTAAGTATGCTGATTTAGTCCTCACAACCATTTTCTAAGGATAGGTACTATAATCATTCCTATTTTGAGGATGAGGAAATTGAGGCATAGATAAGGGGAAGGACAGGATTAGGATTCAGGCAGCCTGACTTCAGAGCCCATTGTTTTAATAGAACATCCTAAAGATTGGCCTGCCTCATCCATCTTGTCTTAAACTCCAGTCTTGAATTCCATACGTCATTTTTGGTGGGTCTAAGAAAGATCTAGGAAATATACCTGAAATACTCTGGGTTTTGGTGTAGCTTTCTGACGAAGCTCAAGCTTATCTTCCATTAATCTTTATTAAATAATTCCATAATAATATCCAAATGTACAAAAATATCTTTGCATGCTCCAAGACTTTTTAAAAAATGTTATTAAATATATTCTGTGGTAATAGCTTGCTTTTATAACAATTAATTACTGATCCTCAGTATTATATTGTTACCAAAATATCATACATAGGGATATTATCAAGTAAAACAGGTAGCCCCAAAGTAGCGCAAGCTGCGTGATGTGGAATAATGCTGGCCTGATAGGAGAGCCGGTCATCTGGCTTTGCTGTCATTTAACTCTGTGGCCTTGGCCAGTTTCTTCATCTGCCTGGCCATAGTTTTCTCATTGGAGAAATGAGTCAAATCTCTAAGGTTTTGTTCAGTTTTTAGCATTCAAAGATACTGTATACTCTTGGTAAAGTGTCTTTGGAACCGTGGAATGGCAGTTGAATGAATACTGTAATTGGGTTTTGTTCCTTAGGTTTTATGGTAATTATTGGCAGGCATGCAGAACAGACTGAGAGATAATTCTGTTAACTGACCTCTGGGTCCATGTCCCTGCACAGGAAGTGTGATTTACATGCTATGTCTTAGAAATTTATTTTTAGATGCTCTTAGTGTTTTATTAAGGATCTGTCCAGAGATTGTTCAACAGGGAACAGAGACTGTTCAAGGCTTAAATATATTCACTAATGATTTAATACATTACTGCCTAAAATTGGATTTTTAGAAGCTTGGTTTTAAAGTAATTCTTAAAAATGGATGGTAGGAATAGAAAGGGAGATGGGGATTGAAAGATAATTTAGGATCCAGATTTAGTTTTGGCCTGGGAAATTGACTTTGGTTGCTAGAATATGCTTCCTTGTTTGTTTTTCACTGTACTGTAACCATTAAACCCTTAATAATAACAGTAGCTACCATTTATAGAGTGCCTGCTCTGCCTGGCAGCCCTTTGACAAGACCTATCTTAAGACCTATATGAAACACATTGAAAGATACAAAAGAAAATCAGAGTAAATAGAGATCTATGCATGTTCCTTAAAGAGAAGACTTAATATTGCAAAGATACCATTTGCAACCCAATTTAATTTATACCTTCAGTGCCATCCCAATCAGAATCCCAATAGGCTTTCTCTTGGAACTTGATAAACTGATTCTAAACTTCGTGTGGAAGAGAAAACGCTCAAGAATAGCAAGATAGGGCTGGCGGAGTGGCGCATTGGTTAAGAGTTGGCTTGGGATGCCAGCTCTGAGCAGCAGGGCCCCGGTTCGGATCCCACATTAGGGCCAGTGATGCTGCACCCTCTACAGCTAAGATGGTGAATAACAGCTTGACCTGAAGCTGGGCTGTCGTGAGTTGCCGGGGATGGTGTAGGCTGCAGTGGGGCTGTAGTGGGCTCCCGTAAGCTACCGTGAGCGGCCAGCAGCTGGCATGAGCTGCCAAGAGCCACTGTGAGTGGCCATCCCGGTACTGATGACCGATCTGCCTCACCCGGGAAGAGCGCAATGATAATACCAACATGAGCCGTGAAGCAGCGTCCTCCACAACTAGACTTAAGAACAAAAGGACAGCAACTTGTCTGTTTCCCTTCCCCAATTCCCCAACGCTTTTCCCCTCCCCCAATTCCCCAATAAAATCTTAAAAAAAAAAAAAGAATAGCAAGATATTTTTAAATAAGAGAGTGCAAGATGTGCCCTAGCAGATACTAAAATGTTATAAACCATACTAAAGCAGTATAGATTAATGGTACAGATACATCTCTCTCTCTCTTTCTCCCCCCCCCTCTCTCTCTCTTTCTTTCTCTCTTTCTCTTTCTCTTTCTCTCCCCGCCCCTGTATGTGTATTTACTGCATGATAGAAATATTTCAAATCAATGGGATAGCAAGAACTACAGCTGGAGTTGGTAGCTTTTCATATTGGAAAAAAGTAAAGTTAGACCCCACATTAGACCAATTTCAAAAATAAATCCCAGATGGATTATGGACCCAAACATTTTTTAAATATATAATTATTAGAAGTATGTTTATGACCTTGAGAAAGGAAAGACCTTCTTAAATAAGTCATAAAACACAAAAGTCCTAAAAGAAATTTGACTATCAAAATTTAAAATTTAATGTAATAAAAGACATAATAATTACATTAGAAGACAAGTAATAATTGAGAAATATTTGCAATGTATATAGCAAATGTTTTGTATTCACGATATAGAAAGAACTCCTACAAATGATAAAAAATATACCTAATAGAAATAAATTTATAGAAGAGGGAATAGAAATAACCTATATGAAAATATGTTCAATGTCATTAGTAGTTAGATAAACTTAAAAATAAGATAAAATTGTCACCAATGGGGTTATAAAAAATATTTAATGGGATAATATCTGGTATGAGGTATGGATAGGGAAAGAAGTGTTCTTGTAAACTGATTGTGGACATATAAATTGGTATATCAATTTTTGGAGGGCAATTTGGCAGTATCTGTTAAAATTTAAAATATCTGTTATGATAACACTACTTGTATGTAGCTAAGTAAAGTCTTTGAATATTTTGGAAAAAAAATTTTTAATTACCTGTAGTTTATGACTCAGCAGTTCCCTTTCTTGGTATCTACCCTAGAAAAACACTCTTACATGTAGATAAGCGTGTGCTGCAAGAATGATCATTGTAGCATTGTTTGTAATAGCAAAACAAGGCAAAACAAAACCAAAAATACCCTAAATGTCTATTAAATAACCTCTGGAACACCATGCAATGCTTAAGAAGAATGGAATAAACCTATATGTATTAATAGGGAAAGATCTTCCAAATAGCATATTGAGTAAAGAAAGCAAATTACAGAACAATAAATATAATACTATGAATGTAAAATAAAACATTTTTTCTGTATATTTGTATAAACATACACATATCTGAAAACCTGGCTAATAGTTGCACTTACCATGGGAGGAGGCTAAGCCTGGGGTTTCTAAAGGGAACGTTAGGTTTATTAGAGTAGTTGGGATTTTTTTGTGTCATTTATTAAATTTAAAATAAACTAAATTTTAAAAATATATGGTGATGGTAAATTTTGATTTAAAAAAGCATACATGTATTTTAAAACACCTTGTACAGTGTGCAGTCATTTTTACTTAATGTTCATTTTTATATGTATGTATCTAGAAGATAATACATAAAACAGTGAATCTCCTGAATGGTAGAATTATGGATAGTTTGTAATACTTGAGATGTTCTTCATGCTTTTGTATTTTTAATGTTTTTCTTTAACAATGAGCATATTTGTATAACAGAGGTAGTTTTTTTTTGTTATAAGTTTAATTTTTTTATTGTTAGTTTCAGGTGTACAGAACAATGCAATAGTTATCCTTTTCACCCTCACAAAGTAACAACCCTCCTCCCCCCATCTACTGCCCTCCCACCCCCGATATCATGCTTATCACAATTCCATTGACTCCATTCCCACTCTCTACTCCATGTCCTGTGACTATATGTATATATAATTA
>NW_017731491.1:387068-440337 GCF_001890085.2 Hipposideros armiger | reverse complement strand
AGTGCAGTGGTCAGGCCTCTACACCGACTATGAAGTGGTCTCCCCAACAAGACATGAGTCCATCTGGCCCCCTAAGAAATATTTACAACATTATTGATTATATTCCCCAGACTACCTTTTCTATCCCTGAGGCCATATTGTAGTTACCAATTTGTATTGTCTCATCCCTTCCCCTTCTCCTTCATCCACAGAGGTAGTTTTTAAAGAGAAAACAAAGAGGTCCTCTGATAAATCTTGAAATTCACTAAAAAAAATTCACTTGAATGATGATGTTTAAGTTTCCTTGAAAATTGCTCTTAATCAAGCCTAATATTTACTGATATAAGTTTGAACGGTTGTGGTAACTTATATATGGACATGGGCTTTCTCCTTCAAGAAGCTGTAGATTTAGAGCTTCATCTATTTTAATACTATGAAAAGCACTGTTACATTTCTCTTAATGAATTCCAGTTTCCTGTCAGTAATTTTAATAGATCAAATAGGGCACTTTATGGATTGTTTTTGAAAACATTGTCAGCAGAAATTCCCAGGGAGTCTTCCTTCATTATTTATAGTTATATTATTAGAGTGTGAGATGCCTTTGATTTTTGCAGTAGATTCTTAAAGATAGAGAATAATAATAATTTTACTTATTTTCTTAATCATAAGTTTCATCCCCTTCAGAGAATGCACATGTTACTAACGGCAAGTGAGAGGTGTTTTTTCCTCTTGACACCAACCCTCTGATTCTCTAAGAACACCAGCTATAGGTCACTTCAGTTCTGACACCACCCTGAGTTAGCGTCAGACTGCACAGGTTTAAAGGCTCAGTCCCACAGGACTGCCCTTACTTCAGACACCCGTCTCAAGTATTGGGTCCCCAGGTTACCCATACTTCTGTCTAACTTGGCTACAAAGTCAGGAGTTCCCATAATCCCCCTCCTCAGGTTTAAATGATAAAGGATACAACTCAGGAACAGCCAAATGAAAGAGACATAGGGCAGAGTATGTAGGGCGGGGCACAGAGCTTCCATGTCCTCTCCAGGCTTGTCACCCTCCCAGCACCTTGATGTGTTCATCAATCTGGAATCTCTCTCAAGCCTATCATTCAGGGATTTTTATGGAGGTTTTATGACCTAAGCATGGTTGATTAAATTACTGGCTATTGGTGACTAACTCAATCTCTGTCTAGCCCTTCTCCTCTTTCTGGAGGTTGGAGGGTAGGGCTGAAATTTCCAAGATGCTAATCAATGTTTGATCTTTCTGGTCACTAGTCCCCATTCTGAGGTTATTTAGGGGACTGTCAAGAGTCACCTCAGTAGAACAAAAGATGCTCCTATTACCCTTATCACTCAGGAAATTTCAAGAGTTTTAGAAGCTCTGTGCCAAGAGCCAGGGACAAAGACCAAATATCATTCTGTGATACCATGGTAGGAAAGCCCAGTCTTTGGTTGATAGGAGTTGGGAGCTAAGTGCCTGCTTGATTGATTAAAGGCAATTTAGTGGTGGACCTTCCTTCATAAATCCCTAAAGGTTGACTTGATGAAGTAAAGAAAGGGGAAGAACAGCAAAGGTATGGAAGCTAAAGACACTGGAGTAAGTACAGAAAAAGTCAATATTCTAGATAATAAAGCATTTGATGGGAGAGAGAAGGAGGTGCTAGATTAGAGAGCTAAGTAGATACAAGGGCCCAGTCCTGGAGAGCCTTGTATGCATTGGTGAGAAATTTAGACCTAAACTTTAGCTAGTACTTCCCAAGCTTTAAATTGTATCACAGTCACTTGGGAGTATGTGGAAATGCAGATTGGCCCAGGAATATGCATTTTTCATGAGCATCCTTTGGTAACTCTAACACAGGTAACACTTTTTTTGGCAATGAAGAACATAAAGTGTTTTGTTCACAAAAGTAATGTCAGAGCTGTGATTTAGAATGTATCATTGTAGTAGCCAAGTCCTAGGACTACCAAAGACCCAAACTAAGGCAATGTGGTTGGGATGGAAAGGCTGAGATACATTAGAGAAAAATGTAAAAAGTCAAATGGTAGGGGCTTGATGACGGATTGTGAGAGGTGAGGCCCAGGGAGAAGCCTAAATGGACTCTTGCAGATTCTGAGCTTGGTTGGGCTGAGTAGATAGATGGTGGATGCCATTAAGAAGGATACAAGAAGTAAAGCTTCATGGGAAGAAGATGAGTTTAGTTGTGGACACATGAAGTATGTAATCCTGTGAAACATCTAAGCAAATGTGTTCCCATTAGGCAGTAGGATATCCAAGGGGACTGAAGATGAAAATTTAGAAGTGATTAGTTTACAGGCTTTTGTTAAAACTCTGAGAGAGATGAGATCACTGGAGGAATATCCATGGAGATAGACCAAGGACAGAACCCATAGAAGCCCCAGGTTTGAGGGGTAAAAGTGGAAAAGGGATGCCTGACAAAGACTGAGGCAGAACAACCAGCAAGCAATTTGTGGAAAACCAGTAGAGAAGGGTATCACAGATGCAAACGAGTAGAGTTTTAGGAAGGAGTGAATGGTCCAATTCTGTCAAATGCATCTGAGAAATCTAATAAGACAAAGAAAAGTGTTCTGAATTGCTAATATGGAAGTGGAGAGGTAGGACAGAGGAACCTGACTGTGGTAGGTTGAAGAGGAAATTGATCAAGCAGAAACAGTGAATGTAAATTATTCCTTTCCGGAAGTGTTCCTGTGAATGGAAGAGAAAAAGAGGATTGTATGTAGGATCAAATGAAGATTTGGCTTGTTTTTGTTTTTAAAGTATGGGACATATTTGAAAATGTTTATATACTGAGGGAAATGAGCCAAAGGGATGGATAGAAGATAAAAGTGAGAGAGGGGATAATTGATGGTACCCAAGTCCCAGGGGAGGGTGTCTAGAACACTGAATAAGGAGTTAGTCTGAAATAGGAAAAGAGCTAACTCATCCTCTGTGATATAAATATCTATTTCCTATTATGGTTGAATCGTACTATACAGGATGAAATTCTCATTCTTTATTTCCTATAGAAATTAAAATATATCCAATGTGTAGTTTTATGAATCTGTCTGTACATAGATAAAAATTCCCATGAATAACTACTATTTAGGTAACATAGTATGTCATGTATAATTAGGTTAATACTTATCTATTGCCTTGACTTCTGTACAGATTAGCAAAAACCTTTCTGAATCATGGTAGGAAAATATCTTCTGTTTCTTTTTATATTCTTTTTTTCTTCTTTTTACAGTCATTCAGCACATAGTGGACACCCAGTAAAATGGCAACTCACATAGATTTGGAAAATATTTGAATTACAAAGATATAGCCTAAAAATATAAAAGGCACTCACCATTCAGAGTTTACAGTCCTTGAATTTATTAACTCTACAAATTAGCACCAAACTAAGTTTTTAATAGGTGCTTTTTGTTATATAAGAATTTATCTTGTCACTAGGCATAATTTAATTGGGCCATTAAGAAAAAAGTTGTCTATAATGATGACTTGGTAGACTTCCAGCTTGGAGCATGTTTATTAAAAAACATGTATTGTAAAGTTCTGTGGAAGAATAGAATGCTCTATTGAGTATATAATGAGGGGAAAAAAAAGTCCAGGCTTGTTCAGTCTTTAGCATCTTAAGGCCAATTATAAATCCTTAATGATTTCAAATATGTTGTATTCATTTGATGATGATGATAGTAAGAGAAAGAAATATGGCATATCAAAATGGATTTTCTGGGGGGAAAAAGCGGTGAATTTTTAAAAGGATTTTGGTTAAGTGTGCCAAATTGCTTTCCAGAAAAGTTCTATTAATTTACACGTCCACCAGTAGTGGAAGTGAGTATACCCCAAATATCATTTTCCAAAAATTTAAAATTATATTCCCATTTCAGGAAGAGTTAAGAAAATTGGCATGGTGTAGCTGTTCAGGTAACAGGAAAAATTGATAGCTATGTACGAAGCTGTGTGTGTCCTGGAAGCATCCAGCCATTGAGGTCTGTAACCAGACTACTTCCTGTGCATCTTGAGAAGCCAATTATGCAGTCTGTTTTTCAATCAGATGTTTAATGTATTTTTCTTCTTGAAGAAAGTTGAGATGCTTTTACAGTTTTTAGGGAACTTCCAAGTTCTAATTTCATCTCCCACATGTAATTTTCATAATTATTTTGTTATTAATGAAGAAATTGGGAAAAGAGGGACTAGAGATGGTTTGCAATTCCCTAATTCCATTTAATACAAGGATTTTATTTCTCTTTTTCATTTTGAAACCATCCTACTATTCTTCGGTGGCTAATGATAATAAACTTATTTTATAGCTACTATAACTAAGATTTGGGAAATCTTTAGTGCCTCAAATATATATAGATGTTGGCAATGTATTATTAATTCCTAGTTTCTAGTCTTTAGTTCTTTGAAAACATCTTCAGCCATTTAACACTGTACACCTACATTCTATTTGTGATCATTGGTTATACATTTGTATTATATTTGAAGACATTAATCATAACTTGGAATGCATAATGGGCACATAGATACTATGTATCTTTTAGACTTTCTGTATTCAGAGAACAATCTATGATATCAATATTTTTCTGAAAAGAGGGATTTGAGCTGTTGATGAATTGTTGTGGGGTATACTGTTTGGATCTGTGGGTTCAGGCTTAATTCAGGCTTAATAAAAAGGTCCCCGAACTGAGCCAGGAATCCTGAGGTCTAGCCCTAGCTTTGTCACAAATTAACTTTGTAACCTTGAGTATACTTATTTCTGTGTTTTTAGAAAAGCCCTCACAAAGAATATAATTTATATGAAAGTATTACTCAAATATGAGCTAATATTAGGGAGAAGAAAATAACTTGGCATTTGAAATTTGGGATGGTAGGGCAATAACTTCCTTGATTAAATTTCTCATGTGCCAAAGAAGACAGCACAGTGTGAAGTAGGGTCAGAGCTCATTCTACCAGAGCCAGGCAGGTAGCATGAAGATGTGAATTGGGACTATATGTACAAGACTTAGGGAATAGCTTGTGACACATTAGTCTATGTATTGGGTTGTTGGGAAAGTCGTGATGCATTTTTGCAACGAAAAACATAGGAAAAAATACGTCATGACTTTTCCAACAACCCAATATATCTCTTGTTTTAAAAATTCAGATTAATAAAAATAAATTAAAGAAAAATTAAAGGGCTATACAAAACAGTTCTGCAGGCAAGATTCATCCTGTGAGCCTCTGGTTTTCAACCTCTGGTTTAAATGAAACTATGTTGGACCAGAAATGAAGTCCTAGCTCTGCCATTAACTAGCTGGGCAGTCTTGGGCAGGTCATTAGGTTTCTGTCAGCCTCAGTTCCCTCACCTGTGTAAGTTGAACTAAATCCATCTGTAATGGCCCTCCTAGTTTCTGAGAATTACATTTCTTTTTTTTTTTTTTAAAGATTTAAAAAATTTTTATTGGGGAAAGAGGAACAGACAAATTGCTGTCCTTTTGTTCTTCAGTCTAGTTGTGGAGGACGTTGCTTCACTGGCCCAAGTTGGTATCATTGCACTCTTCCTGGACGAGGCAGATCAGTCGCCGGCTTCTGGACGGCCACTCACTGTGGCTGCTGGCCGCTCACGCTGGCTGCTGGCTACACACGGTAGCCCATGGCAACCCACTGCAGCAGTGGCTGCAGCCTACGCCATCCCCGGCGACTCATGGCAGCCCAGCTCCAGGTTGAGCTGTTGTTCAGCATCTTAGCTGTAGAGGGCAGTGTCACTGGCCCTCATATGTGGGATCCGAACCGGGGCCCTCTGGCATCCCAAGCCAGCTCTTTACCAACGCACCACTCGGCCGGCCCGAGAATTACATTTCTTTTATGTTAAGAAGCTTATATTCTGGTAGCAGCAAACTAATTTGCCTGAGTATATTTTCTGTCTCACTATTTCGCCTCCTAGGCAGTTGCTGTGTCTTACCCCTGTTGGTAGCTCAGTAACTTTAGGGCACAGATCTAAAGAGGCCAAAGAATCCTTTGATATTTGATTATCTTAGTTTTATTCATTAGTTGGCCAGAGAAAGTAACTATGGCTCATGCAAGACTTAATAAGGAAAAACCAGGAAAGAAAATGTAATGTGTAAAATTATTGTCTACCTTTTACAATTCAGGAAAAGAAACTTCCTCTGAGAATATTACTCCTCTGTAAGTATTAATTACTCCTCACAAAATCCTATTCATGGAGGAGGGTAATATTAGCTCCATTTTACAGTTTAGGAGTGGGAAGTAGCTCAACATTTATGAGTTAAGTGGGCTGAATTAATAGCAGAATCATGGACGCCAGGATGAAGCCTAGATTTCATTTAGCCTCTTTCCAGCATTCAACCTGCTGCCTCCACTCAGACAATACATACATATTCCTGTATGCCCACATCTCTGCGTATCAAGGCCCAGTTTAAACACCTCTCCTCCACAAAACCTGTCCTAATCCTTGAGCAGAAAGTAACCTCTCCTTTCTACCTTGCAATTCTTTTTTTTTTCTTTCTAGTACTAAACTAAAGGCTACTTAATTGAGAGTGGAATCTATATTTGGTTCATTCTTATATACTGTTCAGCAGAGTATCCTATGTAACAGGCATTCAATGAGTTTGATGGCCAGCTAGTCAAAAGGATGATGTATGGATGGATGGATGGATGGATGGATGGATGGATGGATGGATGGAAGGATGGACAAATGAATGAATGACTAGAAGGCTTTTTTATCAATAGCAGCATGTGTACAAGTGTATTAAGTGTGGCTTTGCACTTGGTTTGCATTTTATTTTTTTATTTGATTCTCAAGAACAAATTATTTTGTAACATTAAGTTTTTGAAAACACCTTCATCTTAATAACATTCTATTTTGTTACATGTTTAGGTGTCAAAATTTAGACTATCCAACATTATATTTATGGCATTGCTTTCACTAGCTTAATTTTCATGAGCCTTGGCTGGCATTTGGAAACAATACATCTTGTTTTGATGACTTTCTCATGGGCCAGAGGCCTCGAAAGGATGTCACATGCTGTTTGAGCATATCTAACAAAGAGGAAGACAAACAGTTGATCCTCTTTGTTTCAAGTAGTTTGTGTCTGTCTCTGTCTCTGTCTCTCTGGGTTTAGTATGATTCTGGAAGCATTTATGAACTTTAAGGCCAAGTTATAATTTTCTTTCTAATATTCACTTAATCATAATAGCACCTAATAGATACTCAATTAATATTGGAATGAATGAAAAAAATGAACAGCAGAAAGCATTGTAGCCAAGTGGAAACAGCATGAGCTTAGTTTGAATACTGATTCTACCTCTTATACCCATCTTGGATAAATTATTTGACTGAGTCCCTGTACCCTTATCTGTATTATGGAAATGATAATAATTATGGAATTTTCAATACTGTTTTAAATATTTGTCAATATGTATTTTGATTTTGTTGTTTGGAAAATATAGTCATCATATTTTACTTCTTAAACTTTTCACTATGGAATTGTAAAACTATACTTCTGGACATATTTTAAAAAATAAAATGTACAGATATGAGATTTAGGGGAAAGTCATGTAATTTAGCCATCAATTTGCACAATTGCTATAATTATGAAAAATAAGAACACTAAATGCTATATTTAAGATTTCTTGTGATTGACATAAAAAAAAATCAACAAATCCTGAACAAGATTTTTTCAGTTGTTCAATTACTGCTTTGAGCTTGTTTTTTCTGCCTGTTCATAATTTATGTAGCTCAGATAATTTGGAGATAATGAGTATCATATTGCACTATTAATTTACTAGTTAGAATCATAGAGTAATATATATATAGTAGGATACAGCTGGATTTTATCTCATATTCTTTTGCATGTGCCTTTACTGATACTTATGACTCATCACTCATTATTTAATATGGAATACTATAGTAGAAATCTGGAAGAAATTTGAATGCTGAGTAAAGTAGTATAGTAGTTTTTACAGCCCAGATTTTCTTGATCTTCTGTTGTTTCCATATATTACTCCAGTTGCTTTTTAAAAATCTTCATTCATTGATTTTTTTAATTTTAAAAATACTGAATACTATGTGTCACACACTGTGCTACATGATAAGTATGCATGGATGAATAACGTAGACATAGCTCCTTCTCTTGCGAAGATTATATAGTAATGAAGATAGAATTAAGCATCTATGCAAATTTATAATTACAAATTGTGATAATTCTATGACTGAAATAAATAGAAGTAGTGCTTAGATTGGAAGTTAGGAAAGGCCTCCCTGAAGAAATCATACTTAGGGAGGTTTGAAGAAAGAGTAGGAGCCAGCCGTAGGAAAATAAGGAAAAGAGTAGTCGAAGCAAAGAGGATAGCATGTGCAAAGGCCCTGAGGTGGAGAGAGTTTGGCATGTCTGAGAATCTGAAGGAAGGCTAGTGTGACTGGATCGACATGCAGTGGTGCCGAATGAGGAAACTAGAGAAACAGACAAGGGCTAGGCCATGCAAGGCTTTGTAGACCATAGTGAGAGGTTTGGATTTGTTTCTCCAAGAGGTATGGGGAAACCATATTTCTGTTTTCAAAAGAGGGCTCTGGTGTTCTGTGGAGAACAGATTGTAGGAGATAAGCGTGGAAGCAGGCAGGCCAGTAAAAAGGCTATTTCAGTAAAGACAAGAATTGGATAGATTTGAGGTAGAACCTACGGGGTTTACTGATAAGTTGGAGAGGGGGTTGAAGCAAAGGAATAAATCAAAGATGACTCCAGCTTTCTGATTAGAGCAGCTGAGGTGTATGTTTACACCATTTTCTGAAATAAGGAATACTAGAAGGGGGCAGATTTGGGGGAGGGAGTGGGAGTTGGAATGAGGAATTCACAGATGACTGTGAAACCCCAGTGGAGATGACAAACAGTTGAATGTGTGAGTCTGGAGCTTAGAGGAGAGGTTTGGGGCTAGGGATATACATTTGGGAATTGTCAATGAATACTTGATATTTAAGTTTCTGTGACTAATGAAATCACTTTAGGAGGGAGAGTTATAGAGGCAGGAAAGAGGGCTCAAGACCAAGTCCTGTATCTTCTGAGATTCTGCAACATTCTAATTAACTTAATTTTCTGAGCCCGTTAGATGTTATCTGACAGCCACAGAGAAGTCTTCTCCATCTCCATGTTGTTTTTTTCCACCCCCAGAAAGGCAATAAATAAAACAAACCCAGCTGTGATTTTTTTTAGTTAAAAGTGTTAATTTGAAAACCCTTTTAATGAAATGTATTTCTTTAGTATATTCATAAACTTTCCTGGAATCAGCTGTTATTTTGAATACTCTAAGGGAGTACTGATGTAGAAAGTGGAAGAAACTGGGCCAAATATTAAATCTCTGATGAACTTTTCCTAGAAGATTGTTTATAAATTAGTCTGTCAATTTGTGTTCTTGTGAATAGCCTCTCTAAAAAGTAAGGGGTAGGGGTGAGGGGAGAACCTTCCCTTGGATTGGAGTTTCCAATTATTTTAAATTTGCTCTATTTAGGTCACATGTCCTATATAATAGAAGTTGATTGATGTTTGCCTTGTAGGTAATGATGATCAAGTTCAACTTTTTTCTGGATATGTGGCTTTCGTTTTGTTTTTATATTACCTGTCTTCATATGTTTGTTCCACATGGTTCTTTAGAGGTTTTTGAGCCAGTTGTACATTTTAAAGCCTCTGTTTTAAAAGTTATATTAAAAGCCATCTTACCCAATTCCACTTGTTGTGGTTTTTTTTTAAGTAACCCATTAGTAAGTATGAATATTTTGTTTTGCTTGCATGTTGTCTTGCTTGCTTGTTTTGTTAACCCCGTAGCTTTAAAACTCATTATTTAAATTCTTCTTTCAAACATGAAGTATTTCAGAGTCTTATTACTTGCACCTTACTGTGCCAAAAATACCTTTTAGGCTACCAAGAATTTTCACCTGCCACTATACGCCCTGTTCTATGCACTATATTACCATGTTTCGAGAGCCCTAGCCCCTCTCCCTTCTTTAGTTGTTCTTGTACCCACCTAAACTTATGTAAATGTCATTAAACTTTTTTTGGTGTGTGAGGGGGGAATTTGTCTTTTTTTTTTTTTAATGTAGGCTCTAAGCATAGGAATACACACTGATTTTTATTGTTGCTATTGTATTGCTTCTTGGAGGGGAGCCAAGACTTCATGCTAATGTTGTACTGTGCAGTTATGTCCAGTGGGTACTAATAGTCACCAATTCCTATTGTGAGATGCTAAACAAACTTAAAACTGTAAGCACTCAGTTTTCAAGCATCAGAGCTGAAATTAGTCTAACACCAACATGTACGTAATTCAAAAGAAATTATTTTACCCTTCCATAACTTTGACAACCAAAAAGCAAGCCTGTTTAATGCTGCTTTCCATCAACTGTTTTTCTGTTTTTTATTTTTTAAATGAATCAGGATTATTAAAGGATTTGGCTAAAATAAGAGTCTCCCTATGTTTTACTAAGATATTCATTTCAATGTGCTATAATTTAACCATTTACCAATTGTTGGACATTTGGGTTGCAATATATTAATATATAATTCTGTAGGGAATATTTTGTACATAATTCTTTTTACATCTCTGATTATTTCTTTAAAATAAATTTTAGAATTTACTGAGTCCAAGATACAAACATTTTCAAGATTTTTAATAAAGATGTATTACTTTTCAGGAAAGTTTTCTGATTTTACACTCACAGCTACTGTTGTGTGAGAGTTCGTGTTTCTCTTTTCCTTAGTAGCTTAGGAGACGTTTATAGCCTCTTTGCCATTCTGAAGGATGAAAATTGTACTTCTTTTATTTTGCATTTTTGAATAACTTATAAAGTAGGACATGTTTATTTTCTGATTTCTTTTTTAAAAAATCAAATGAATTAGAAAGCACTAATGTGGATAGAATCATATACCTTTATTCCTCACTGGCTTACAAATGGCTGCAAGAGAGTATATTTTCAAATGTTCTTTCTTTTTTTTTTTTAAGATTTTTATTGGGAAATTGGGGGAATGGAAACAGCACTGGGGAATTGGGGGAAGGGGAACAGACAGGTTGCTGTCGTTTTGTTCTTCAGTCTAGTTGTGGAGGACGTTGCTTCAGTGGCCCAAGTTGGCACCACCACCGCGCCCCTCCCGGGCGAGGCAGATCAGCCGCCGGCTTCTGGACGGCCGCTCACTGTGGCTGCTGGCCGCTCACGCCGGCTGCCGGCCACACACAGCAGCCCACGGCAACCCACTGCCACAGGGGCTGCAGCCCACGGCAACCCACTGCCACAGGGGCTGCAGCCCACGCCTTCGCCAGTGACCCATGGCAGCCCAGCTCCAGGTTGAGCTGCCGTTCAGCATCTTAGACTGTAGAGGGCAGCGTCACTGGCCCTCACATGCGGGATCCGAACCGGGGCCCTCTGGCGTCCCAAGCCAGCTCTTAACCATCGCGCCACTCGGCCGGCCCCTCAAATGTTATTTCTTGAGTGACTAGATGTAAACTTTCAATTCTGCTATGAATATCTCAAGCTGGAACAAGTGCTCAGTAGGATATTAAGATTCTGAATCCAGTGTTCCAGAACATACATTTGTCAGTTCTCTGAAAACACTGAAACACAAATGGAAAATTCAACAGCCCTACTTCAGTGACTTACTTATGATCCACCAAAGGGCAAAATGCAGGCAAGACTGCCAGCTGTTCTGCATCTGTAAGCATTTGCGCAGAACTAATTTTAATAGCAGATGTTGGAAATATTTAAAAAAAATGCAGTCTCCCCTCTGAGAAAGTCAGGCCTATTCCGTGACTTTCAGATGCCCCATAACCCTGTCAGCCAGAGTTTCATTCCTAAAATTCCATATTTTGCTTCCCTTCCTGCTCATGTGAGAATTTGCAGAAATGCTTAAGGGACTCTCACCACTTCAGAAAGCCTTGATACTGCTTTAGTGGGCCCCCTATGCTGTCGTCATATTTAGAGTTCACCCATGCAAGAGTCTGTTTTGCCCTTTGGTGATGCCCAGACTTCATTTGCATTATATCTCATAAGGAAACCTATTTCGTCATTTTGTATTGAGGCAAAAGTTACAGGTAAAAAAGAGAAACTTTAAGAGAAAATGATTATTTTTGTTTATCAAGTAGACAATGAAGGCATGGTTATTCCCACAGGAAGTTGCTGACTCTGCCTGAATGATGCAAATGCAGATGCTGGGGTTATGGTGCCAGTAGTTCAGGGGTCCGAAGGGGCTCACACAGGCCCAGATAGGGACCTCTGCGACACTTGGCAGTTTCCTCACTTACATGTCAGAGTTTAATCGAATCTTTTTTTCTCTGGGGCTTGCTTACTGCTAAAAGGCTAAGTAAATTCCTTCATTGTTATTATTTGATTTAAGTTTACTTTTTATTTGACTTTTAAAACTAGATATGCATTCATAAGATTCAAAAAGTTATACAAGGTTATACATATAGTGAAAAACCTTCCTACTTCTGTCCCCCCACCATCTAGTTCTTCTCTTCATGTACAACTAATGTTAGGGTTTTCTGTCTTTTTCTAGAAGTACTCTATGCATAGACAAGCAAGTGTGTGTGTGTGTGTGTGTGTGTGTGTGTGTGTGTGTGTGTGCGCGCGCGCGCGTGTGCGCACACACACGTGCACCTTTTTCCTCTTTTACACTAATGGTACAATGCTATACACAATATTCTGTACCTTGCTTTTTTCCCTCTTAGTCTAACTTAGAAATATTCCATACAGTACATAAAAAGGTCCCTGTTTTTATTATTCCTAGATAGGGTTCCATTGCATAGATGTACTATAATTAATTAACCAATCTCCAGGCTTTTGTTATTGTAATAAATGCCACAATGAATAACATTAAAAAAATGTCATTTTACAAAATTACAGTACATTTCTAGAAATAGAGTTGCTGGGCCAAAGGGAAGGTATAGTTTTATTTTTAATAGACATAAAGCTAGGATGTGATCCAAAGGTTCAACCTTAAAAACTAAATGTGAAAGAAATAGAGGTCATAGTTAGCTGATCAGAGATTCTAATCTGTGTTGCTAAATGTGATGACTTTAGAACATTTTTCTTTATGTAAGTAAAAATGGCAATGAAAATGCTAAATGATTGTTTTCAGTAATGATTTCTTTTCAATGATGGCTAATGTTATTTAGCAATTTAAATTATTTTCTTATTGCCATAGATAGTTCAAGGCAATTACATAATTCTAAGGAAGTTCATTTATTCAACTTGCTACCATCCTAAATACTGCTCTGCAGTTAAAAAAAATTAATTAAATAGCATCATGATTTAAAATTCATTCACAATGCACTAGGTTTAAAGGTTTATTAGGTTCCTAGTCCATGAAGACATTGTCCTTGCCCTCAAGTTCACTATCTTAGTAGTTTACAACCTGGGCAGAAATTCAGAAAGGATTCTTTTCATTCTTTAATGTTATATCATGTTCTGTATTTTATCTGTTTCTTTATTTTCTCACCAATAAATGGTACCTGGTTAGCATCATTTCATGTGCTTATTTGTTGTGTCTTTTCTTTCTTTCTTTTTTTTTTTTTTTTAAAGATTTTTTTTTAATTGGGGAATTGGGGAAGGGGAACAGCCAAGTTGTTGTCCTTCAGTCTTAGTTGTGGAGGGTGCAGCTAGCTCAGCTTCAAGTCCAGTCGCCATCCGGCTGCCCCTGGGCAGCTTGCAGCCACTCAACTCAAGGTGCTGTGTTCAATCTTAGTTGTGGGTAGGCGTAGCCACCATCCCATGCGGGAGTCAACTGGCAACCTTGTTGTTAGGAGCACGAGCTCTCACCAGCTGAGCCATCCAGGTGGCAGCTCAGCCACAGCTCACTGGCCCATGTGGGAATCGAACCGGCAAACCTGTTGTTCAGAGCTCGTGCTCTTAACCAACTGAGCCACTTTGCCAGCCCTGCTGTGTCTTTTCTTGGTGAAGGATATGTTCAAATCTTTTGCCTATTTTTTTAACTAAAAATGCTTGTTTTCTGATTTAGTTGAAAGAATTCTTTGTATATTCTGTATACAAGTACATTGTCAAACATATTTCGCAAATATTTCTCCTAGTCAGCAGCATACTTTTTGTTTTCTTAAATGTGCCTTTCCAAGAGCAAAAGTTTTTAATTTTGTTGAAATCCATTTCATAATTTTTTTCTTTTGTGATTTGTGCTGTTTTGTGACATTAAGAAATCTTTGCCTAACCCAATGCCACAAAGATTTTCTCCTACATTTTCTTCTAGAAGTTACACCTATTTTTTGGTTTGGTAATCATTTATATGGTTGTCACAACACGTCTTCCCAATTGAAGAAATAGGCTAAGAGAGGTTAAAACAGTATGCCTTAGTCACTTAGCTATTAGTTGTCACTGTGTCTTCTGATTCTAAATTCTGTGCTTTCCCCACCGTACAAATCTGTATATTATGTCAGGATATGTACATAGTAAGATCATAGGCCTATGTTGGTCTACTGTATCCTGGAGGTGATCATTTAGTTTGTCAGTTCCCAAGGCCTTGCAGTCTGTCATTTCCTGCTGGACTCTACCATTCATTTAGTACATCAATCAGAGGGCAAGCAAGGGAGGAATTGTTCAACTTACTAATGAAATGTTATTTTTCAATGCCTTTTTTTTTGTAATTACTTGGATTCAATCCAAATTTTTATTTATGGACCACAGTATTAATAATATAAGTGTGCATATTGAATAGTCAGCTAACAAATATTTATTGAGTGCCTATTATAAATAGCAGGCACTGTGTTTGGTTGCTGGATATACAGTAATGAGTGAATTCGGTACACTTGCTCTTTTTCCTAATGAAACTTGTAGTCTAAAGGAATAGCTTTCAAATTCCTGTGACTGAGACCCACAGGAAGAAATACATTTTACTTTATGACCTGGTATCCTTATGTAGGTGCTCACACACACACATATATTCCAAAAACAGAAGTTTCATGAAACAGTTCTTCCTCTTCCTTCATGCAGGGTACTCTGATATATTCAGTTAAAAGGGGAAAAAAGAAAAAAAACGGTTGCTGTGCACCAAATTGGTTTCACAAGCCATTTGTGGGTCTCAGCCTGAAGTTTGAAAAAAAAATGAGTAGAAGCTGGTTGATTACTGAATTTTGGGGGGGACTTCAAAGACTGGTTTGCTGCCCAGGGGGGCTGCTGGGAGCACATGAATACACCATCTGCGTCTTGAGATGCCCATCCGCCCATGGGTCAAGCCGGATAGAGTATAACCACACACAAACACACCCAAATCTTTCAAAATTTCAAAAGATGTGTTAACTTCCTATGTAAAATTCTATAGTGCTGGAAATGACAATCCTTCTTTACTTGTTCTCAAAATTACCAGGCTCTCTATATGATAGCTTTAGGAGTTAAGTGGGAAATAACTAGCTAAGGAAGTTTGTCACTCAAACCCTAAAGTTAAAACATACACAAAAACTCTGAAAAACTGTTTCAGTAAGAAGATGAAAAAGTATCTTCGATTGTCTGAAATTGAGGAAACAGGGTATACTGGGTGGTATGACTTGGCTAGATGTAAATTATGAACCGTCCTTAGAGAAGGGGCTTTTATGAGCCATAACCACAAGTGACCTTTTTATCAAAATACAAAACTGTTTCTTATCCTTTAAGCAAACAACTCAGAGCCTCAAAACACAAGGGGAATCTATTCATCTCAGTTTGCAGTTATTTGAGGATTAGAGAAGGACATTGCTTCGGAAATTTGAAATTAGAGACTTTCAATCAAAGAAAGTTTTATTCTATAATATGACACTGAGTAGTTTGATTTCTACTCAAATTGGACCTAAAAAATGGGTTTGAGGTAGTGAAGGTTTTTGTGTTTTAACTCCCAATGGGAGTGTAACTACTATAGTAGGGTGATTTTTGCTTTGAATCTTTCTAACCACCTTCCTTTGACAAATCCACACAAGCTAATAATGTTGAGCTGAGGACTTAGAGAAAATATGGTCCAGATTGAAAACTTCTGGAGGGTGTAGGATTCTATTGTATTCCTTGGATGGGCTTGGCCCCCTTTTTAACAGAATGATTTTGTGGTGGCAAAGGAGTGATAGTAAATTGTCATATTTTAAACAATAATTTTCTAAGACTCACATGGTTTAGTTACCAACCAAGAACACCAATATTGTTTTCATACCAATATTTGTTCTCCATCTAGACAGTGGGAATAGTGAGAATAACAAAATGGCCTTAGAATAACTCCCAAGTTGAAGGCTTCTCAGGTGTTTGTTGTTGGTGAAGAAACTAGTCTATTTGGAAAGAATTTCTTTCCTTGGTTATGAGAAACAGAGAGAGACCATCCTCTTCAAGGGATATGTTAACATGAGAACTAATATTTATCTATAGGAGGAATGAATGTTTTCTTTCAGAGTAATTACCCTTCTAGGAGGGGATTTTTCTGCTAGTATATCCTAGTTTCTGACAATCCTGACCAGGCTCAGACAACTCATGTCTGTAGGACATGGTGCTTGTTACTTGGCTTTGCTCAGGGGCTCTGCCTAAGCCTGGAGTTCTTCCTTGTGCTGACTAATGTTCCATGCAAGAAGTCCTTGCGTAAGCTCCAGGCTTTTCCTGAGAATCAGGACAATGGCTGTCATAAACTTTTATGCTTTAGTATTTATCCCTGCTGCTCATGAAAAGAGCTCTGGTTTCACTGGGCCTGGGCTCTGTGCAGAGGCTGATGTGGACTTTGATTTCTACAGGGGACCTTCCTGCACTGTCTCAGTTCTTGAGAAAAAGCCACTGTGAAAAGCAACTCATCCTTTTCTGGAAGTTGCTTTTCAGAGGAACTCCTTTCTGTGGCAGTAATCAGAGGGTCTTGTTCGCAAGTGTGTCTGCCAACCCCCTGGCCTGAGCAGGGTGACTCTTCCCTTGAGTTCCCTGATCCTTCATCCTCCCCGATGCTCTCCCCTTTTGGGTCTCTAGTATCTTTGCTCTGTCAGTTGGGGCTATATCCTTGTCCTGGCTCTTCCCTTTGGTCTGAAGCTTGGGGACCCACGGTGTTTCCCTTTGGCCTCCATAATGACACACAGCACCTGGAAAGCTGCCATGACTCTAGTGGAAACACTCTGGAGATGGGACCCCCGAGACCTTAGGAGTCCACCTGAGTCAAGGAGCATCGTAAGGGAGCAGCCTGTGGCTGGCCCGGGGACCTGCTCTCAGATTTGACTCACCAGCAAGCTTCTCTTCTAAGGCACGGCTGGTTTGGATTTGGGGCAACCAACATTCTTGGTTGTAGGAGACACTCCTTTGTCACTAGAAACCTTAGAATACTTTAGCTTTGGGGAGTTTCTTACCATAATGGCTTTTAAGATGTTTTCCAATAGAGGTTTAAGAGATAAAATCCCTTGGTATTGACCATCCCCTTGGAATCTCTGGCCCTCGAGGCAATTTCTGAATTTATCTCCAAAATCCTTTTCATAAAATGGATACTAAACTGAGAGAAATGCCTCCTTTGTTTGATGGGTTCTTCTCTCCACTCGCTTGCTCCTCTGTTCTCCGGCTCTGGGGCTTTGCTATTTTATGTCTGGAATCTCTTGAGACACTTGTACTCTCACCCCTTCGCTCATTTCCTGACATTGCTCAATTTATAGTCAGCCCTGGCCTGCTGTTAACCCTCCCTAAAGTCCCACTTTTCAGGTTATTTTCTATGATGCTGGATGAGATGGGCTGAAAAGTTAGTCTTTCTCCCATCGAGGGCAGCGGGGAGGACTCCACAGGCTCATGACGAATACTTGATAGGGACTTTCCTCAGACTTCCTTGGTAGAAACTGAATTTTATGTGATAACTTTGTCTCCTATCTGCTTGAGAGTTTCCCCCGAGGAGCTTGGCAAACCCACTATGGTGTCAGTCCCTGAAATGTGGGTGACTGGGGAGAAAAAGGCGCAGAGTGAGGCCGATTCTGTCATTGGGCTTTTTCACCTTTAAACAGTTTAATGAATTCAAAGACCTTGAGGGGTGAGCCCTACCTCTCTACCTCACCCAAAACTGAATGTGACTTTTTAGCACATTTTGAGAGTTTGGATCAGGAAGGGAGCGCTCTGGAGAGGTATTTAGTGTTGTTCCCCTCAGATAGTTGTTTTGTTTTGTTTTGTTTTTAATTGGGGAACAGTGTGTTTTTCCAGGATCCATCAGCTCCAAGTCAGGTAGTTGTTTCAATCTAGTTGTGAAGAGTGCAGCTCCGTGGCCCATGTGGGGATTGAATTGGCAACCTTGGAGTTATGAGCACTGCGCTCTAACCAACTGAGCTAACCGGCCGCCTCCCTCCCCTTCCCAAGATAGTTTTAACAGTTGATTTAACTATTTCTTCAGAGAATAGGGAGTGAATTTCTTTAAAGATTATACCTGAGATTTACAACCTTTAAGCCCCTTCAAGGCAGCTTCTCTCATCACAGACCAGTTCATCAATTAGAGGGCAAAAATGACCTTTCTGCAACATGAGGAGATCGTGTGGCCATAATGCTATATAGGAAATTAATTACAAATACATCAAATACAAATACATCATTAATTACAAATTACAAATCATCACTCACTTTACTCTCAATTCAGCCCGTTAGTCTTTGATTTTAGGTATCACTAGCCTTTCTTGTTAATTCACCTAGATTTCACCTCCAGTACTAGAGGGAAATCTTTCAGTTCCTGTATTTATTGAAGAAGGAATCAAGCTCTTTACTTACTGGGAAATAGGCCTAATCCTTGGTTCTAAATAAAAACTGTTCTTTTCACAATCCTCTGAAACCTGACTTGGTAATGTCTCAGGATTCTATCTCGGTAGCAGCAATCTTTCTGCACTTGTCTTTCTTTCCTGGCACACATCCCCACACAGTTATCCAAGAGAGGTTTTTCTCTCTTACTCAGTGTCTTCTTGTCTTCAAATTTCTCTTGTTTTTCTGAATTCCCCTAGTTTCTCTCAAATAGCCTTCTCTTTGCTCTTCAATCCTGCATTCCCCAAAGGAATAGCAGAGCTTTGCACACTCCTCAGAAGCGTACAGTGGTCATATTACATGGTATACACATTAACGTCTCTAAAACCCAATTTGCTTTCACAGCCCAAGTTCCAAATCAAGCTGCACAGAAACCTTTTAAAGATGTTTGTATGGCAGGGGTTGGAGGCCACTGACGGTTGTGTTTAAGGCATAGATAGTTCTCATACATTGGTCTGAGGGGGGAGAATAAAAAATTAGACTCCAAAGGTTTTAAAGACCTTAAAGATAATATGTAGGATGACTTACCAAATAAATGGGAATCAACAAGAATTGTATGCTTTTGGCACACATGGAGTTAAGCTTTCTGTACCTACTTGTTTGGCTAGCCTGCTGTCAGCTCATGAAGTTGACAGAACTGATTTTTTAAAAAAACTCCTACACAGAACAGGAAAGAAGTAAGCAGCTAATTTGTTAATAGCAGAAGCCTAACAAAAAGAACAGAAAATAATAGAGTGCTTAGTTTGCCTAAATTGAGACAAACCAGTTTCTCTATGGATTTTATATCAGCTTTGAGCCACTTACTTAGCAACTGGAGACATAAATCCAAAGTTTTCTTTTGTATCTTGAGATTATAGATTTGGAAGTTCTGAGTGGCTGCTATTTTATTCTCATGCTTTTTGTGAGCTTTCAGTGAGGGTTGAGCATCCAACATTGGCTTTGATGCCTTTCCCTGTGCTTAGGAACTTGTTTCCACCTACTTATCAATTTGTTCTTACTTCTGTGAATGATCACTTTTCAGAATCCACCATTGTACCTAGCTTAGTTAACCTATGTGGGCATTCATTAAATACATAAATGCCCTTTATGTAAATTGAATAACCTGTGAATGTGAATAACTACTTTTAGATCTCACCGGCAATGCACCAATTTCCTTTTGTTGGTTTTGCTATCAGAGCTAGTTTTAGAGTAAGATGATTTCACCATTTCGATTCTAAAGTAGTGATTTAATTGCGATCTATAAATGCAAATACTTGAGACTAGTGGCTCTCAAACTTTAATGTATATTAGAATCACCTGGAGGGCTGGTTAAAAACATTTCTAGGCCCTATCCCTAGATTTTCTGATTTGGGAGATAAAGGGTAGAGCCTAAGAATTTGCATTTCTAACAAGTTGCAGGTAACATTGCTGCTGGTAGTCTGAGGGCCACACTTTGAGAATCACTGCTTAGGGATTTTTCTCCTGTTTCAGAAATATTCCGTTTTAGGACATTTGTGTAACCATTTCTGATGGTTATATCAGAAAAAGATAAGAAAAAGAGAAACAAAAACGAAAACAAACTTCAAGGAGAATACTTTTTAAAAAATATATTCAAATTATCTCTGTGTGAGGGTGTGAATTTGTCATTACAAATAATGTGGCATTTGTAGAGAATCTAAGATACTATCATAAGTGAACATTCACAGAATCAAAAGCATAACATCTAAATCTGCAAAATATTCATATATTATTAAATCATTATACCTTAAACGAATACAATGTTATATGTCAATTATATCTCAGTAAAACAGGGCAGGGGCAACCTTCTAAATCATCTCACTTTTAATTGCAATTAAAGTCTTAGAAGAGGAGGGAGCAGGTATGATGGAAGAGTATAAATTTGGTATAAGAGACCTAAGTCAAAATCCTTGCTCTGCCATTTACATTTGGAGCATGTATAATTTCACTGGATTGTTTTATTATATTATTAAATGAGATAACAAATGTGAAATGCTCTGATTATGGTAACTTTCCATCAGCTATTTGCATAGACACTGGCCTCCTCAGTTGTTTTTGTACACTCAGGAATTTTTTAAAACTCAATGGGTAATATGTTTTATCCAGTTGTTACTCAGAAAATAATTAGATCCCAACATGCGCAGCCCTGTGGATGCTATAGAAACGCAGATAGAGAAGATGTGGGCCCTGTTCTCTATGTACATAAAATCTGCTTAGGGAGTTAGAATTCTTTCCACTGAAAGCACCAAAATACCATATTAAAAACAAGGTCAACTATGACACTTTTAATATAAGAAGCCTAGAGGCAAGGCAATGGCTCAGTGCAGTTACCAAGGTTCTAGATTCTTTTGTCTATTCTCCTTTGCCAACCTTAGCATGTCCTTGGGCCTCTCCTTTCAAGGTCACACAATGGCTGTCACAGCTGTAGACATCATATCTTTGCACCACTGCATCCCATGACAGAGAAAGGGCAGTTTCTTTCTCAAGTCTCCTTTATCAAGGTGGAAAATCTTTCCCACAAGCCTATGGCAGACTCACCCTCAGGTCTTGTTGACTGGGATTAAGGTATATAACTGTGGGTTGGCTTCCAAGGAGGCTGAAAAGAGGTATGTGCCATTTTCAGCTTCATTGGTAGGACTGGTAGGTGATAGAGGTGAGACATGACTGTTGGTAGACAACAGAGAGGATCTACCACAGGGAGCTAAAACTATCTACACAAAATTAGAGACAGTTCTAGTCAATTTATCATTAGGCAGAATTGTGTGAGCTATCTAGGCCAGGGGTCAGCAAACGTTTTCTGTTAAAAGATGGATAGTTTATACTTTAGGCTTTGATGGCCACAAATGATCTCTGTTGCATGTTCCTCTTTGCCTTTTTTTTTTTTCTCTTTTTTTTTTACACAACCCTTTACAAATGTGAAAAACGGTTCTTAGCTTACTGGCCATATAAAAACAGGCTGGAGTTTGCCAACTATGCCATGAAAGCTCAGGAGAAGGAGCTCAGTGAGACTGCAGGCATCATTTTGAAGCTTTTTGAAAGTCTAGGATTTGAGTGGTGCCTTGAAGGATGGGTAAGATTTAGACTGAGAAGGACACTTAGGTTGTTTCCATATCTTGGCTATTGTGAAGAATGCTGCAGTGAACATAGGGGTACATATATCTTTCTGAATAAGCGTTTTCAAATTTTTTGAGTAGATGCCCAGAAAAGGGATTGCTGAGTCATATGTTAGGTCTATTCTTAATTTTCTGAGGACCCTTCATATTGTTTTCCATAGAGGCTGCACCAACTTATATTCCTACCAGCAGTATATGAGGATTCCCTTTTCCCCACATCCTTCCCAACACTTGTTATTTCTTCTCTTATTGGTAGTAGCCATACAATTGAATACTACTCCGCCATTAAAAAAATAAATAAAAGGTGAAATATTGCCATTTGCAACAACATGGATGTATCTTGAGAGTATCATGCTAAGTGAAATATTTCAGATGAAAAAGGACAAGAACCATATAATTTCACTTATGTGGGATATAAAGCACAAAGCAGCAAACAAATAAACTCATAGACACAGAGAGCAGTATGGTGGTATCAGAAGGGAAGGGGAGGGGAGAGGATGAAGAGGATAAAGAGGGTCAAATATATGGTGATGGAAGGAAACGAAAACTTTAGGTGGTGAGCACATAGTGCAATATACAGATGTATTATAGAATTGTACACTTGGAACTTATATAATGTTACTAACCAATGTTATTCCAATAAGTTTAGTTTTTTAAAAAAGATTTACATTGAGAGATCACTCTTTTTCTGAAGGGAGTAGTGAGTGGAGAAACAAGCCTGTGATCCATAAAACAGCTGTGTGTTAAATGAAAAGAGTAGAGAGCAGACGAAATGGGCTAATTGCAAGCCAGAGTTAGGGAGTACTGTGGCAGGAATACCTGGACTGCCTCAGCCACTGACAAGCCAACCTTCTAAGTCGCTCTGAGAAATGAAGATGCTCTTTTGGCATAAAGCCTCCATGTTGACTTGGAGCCCAAGGGAGGCAGTGTCTCATGTAACAATTGGCTCTTTAGTAGGAGCTGTTGCTACTGTGACTAATTAAAGGACAAACATCATGTGTTTAGCATAATAAGGCCGTTGGTCTCTTAATCATACCTATACACAAAGATTGTAACTCATGTTCCATTTGTGTTATTGATATTGGCAACAAGGAAAAATTGCAACAACTAATGCTAAGTCACTTATTCATTGAACATTTGTTGAATGCTTTCTGTGTGTCAGGTCCTAGAGATATAAATTGAGAAGCTTACAGTCTAGAGGGAGAGAAACAATATTATAGACATAATTACAATAGAGTGAGATAAGGGTTAGATAATATATGTGCAAGGAACTATGGATGCCTAGAAAAACCACCAATTCGTCTCGATTTAAACTTTCAAGTTGACTTAGTCTAATTATTGCTGTCTTTCAGTGGCCCTGGATTATGTCCTTAATGCTAGCCAATTATTTTGCAGATCTATACCATTGATTACAAAGAGGCCTGTGTGAAATACTGTGGTTGGATCAAATCCAGTTCATCGTATCTCCAAAAAAAGCAACTTCAAACATTCTGCTGTTGCTGTTATTAATACTAAGTTTTTAGGATCCTCTTTATGTGCAAAGTATATAGCGATAGTGTTTCCTGGTCACTTAATTTTAGGCTTCCCACTATACTGATACAAATATTGGGTTCCAAAAAATAATGGGTTTCCCAGTAAAGCTTGCAGAAGATTCTGTGGTAGGGAGAATAATGACCTCTCAAAAGAGTCTTCATCTTAGCCCCCTATGAACCTGTGAATATGAGGCTAGACAATTAAGTTTGTGAACTCATCCTAGAAAAAATGCTACATACCTCATTACTGAATATCCCTACAGTCAACTTTGAAATATGTACTCCCCTTGCAAAGCTATATGCATCGACACCAGCGCCTAGTCTACACTTCAAAGCAATTTTGGAGCTCTTTTTCTTGAATGGCCATCAGAGCTGTCGTCGTTATTACCCTTGATGTCCTGAATGTCATAAAAATGTCTTCCTTTCAATATTTTCTTTATTTTTGGGTAAAGAAAGAAGTCATGGGGGGAGGGGCAGATCATGTGAGTAGGTAGGGAGTTCCAATACAATTATTTGTTTACTGGCTAAAAACTCCCTCACTGACAGTTCCGTGTGAGCTGGTGCATTGTTGTGATGCAAGAGCCATGAATTCTTGGTGAAAATTTCAAGTCGTCTAACTTTTTCACACAGCCTTTTGAGCACTTCCAAAGAGTAAACTTGGTTAACTGTCCATCCAGTTGGTACAAATTCATAATGAATAATACCTCTGATATCAAAAGAGGTTAGCAACATTATTGCAACAAATTCGCAAACTTAATTGTCAAATGTGTAAACAACAAATTTACTTTCTCACAGGTGCGGGAGGCTAGAAGTCAAAGGTCAAAGTGTTTGCAGGGTTGATTTTTTTTTTTCCTGAGGCCTCTCTCCTTGGCTTGTATATGTTCTGTCTTCTCCCTCTGTCTTTACATGGTCTTTCCTCTACGTATGTCTGTGTCCTGATCTTCTCTTGTAAGGACTCCAGTCACGTTGGATTCGGACCCACCCTAATAACCTTATTTTAAATTAATCACCTCTTTAAAGACCGTATCTCCAGATACAGGCAAATTATGAGGTTTCTTAGGAATTAGGACTTCAACATATAAATTGGGGGGTGGGGGGGGAGAGATGCAATTCTGCCCATAACACTCCTCAAAAGCTTCCATAAGGAACATGGGTCTATTACCACTTTGATTTTAGGACCCCTGGCCTTTAGAACTGTAAGATAATAAATTTGTGTTGTATAAGCCATTGAATTTGTGGTAATTTGTCACAGCAAATTAGAAAATGAATATAATTGCAAGTAACCTGAATAATTGCAAGTAACCTGAAAATGAATATAATTGCAAGTAACCTGAAATGAATATAATTGCAAGTATTGATACGGAGAGTAACTGAATTGTGGAACATCTATACAATGGAATATTATACAGCAATCAAAAACCGCGAAATAAAAACCAGTGAAATAAATGCCCATTGACA
This sequence comes from Hipposideros armiger, assembly GCF_001890085.2. Classification (NCBI taxonomy): domain Eukaryota; kingdom Metazoa; phylum Chordata; class Mammalia; order Chiroptera; family Hipposideridae; genus Hipposideros; species Hipposideros armiger. Next base: position 415,528 of record NW_017731491.1, on the reverse strand, counting down.
GGTAAGTGGATGAACAAAATGTAGTATGTACATACAATGGAATATTATTCCATTAAAATGGAAGGGCATTCTGGCATATGTACATCATGGATGAACATTGAGGACACTATGCTAAGTGAAACAAACCAGTCACAAAAAGACAAATACTATACGATTCCATTTATATGAGGTAAGTAGAGTAATTAAACTCATAGAAACAGAAAGTAGAATAGTGGTTGCCAGAGGCTGTGGGAGGGGGAAATGAATTTTTTAATAGGTATAGAATTTTAGTTTTACAAAATGAGAAAGTTATGGAGATTGGGTGAACAACAGTGCGAATAAACTTGACACTGATGAACTCTACACTTGAAAATGGTTAAGATGGTAAACTTTATGTTACTTCATTTTACCACAATTAAAATTTTTTTAAATAGTAAAGAAAAAAAGGGATCAAATATATGATGATGGAAGGAGAACTGACTCTGGGTGGTGAACACACAATGTGATATATAGATGATGTATTGCAGAATTGTACACCTGAAACCTATGTAACTTTACTAACAATTGTCACCCCAATAAACTAATTTAAAAAAAAATAGTAAAAAATTTAGAACAAAGATATTAAGTTAAAAAGGCAGGGCCGGCCGAATGGTTCAGTTGGTTAAGAGCTCACTCAAGAGTTTGAGCTCTGAGCAACAGTGGTTTGATTCCCGGCCCGAGCTGAGCAGCCGCTGAGCTGCCAACAGGTGGCAGGATGGCTCAGCTTAAAAAAAAAAAAAAAAGGCAATGACAGCGGTGACGGATTAGCTCAGTTGGTTAGAGCGTGGTGCTGATAACACCAAGGTTGCCAGTTCAATCCCCACATGGGCCACTGTGAGCTGCGCCCTCCCTAAAAGAGTCAACTATGCCATTGTAGCATGAAAGCAATGTGTAACCAATGACCATGGCTGTTCCCCAATAAAAATTAAAGAAAATAAAAGCAATGACAGAAAAAAAGGTGTAGCGTGCTTCCATTGTGTATTTTAGAGAAAAGATATCTATTACATGTAATGCTCCTATGTACACAGAATCTCTCTGAGAAGATATTAAAGAAACTGGCATAATGATTACTTCTGTGAATGTTTGTAGAGAGAGAGCTAGGAGGTAGAGGGACAGGGATGGGAGGAAAAAATAAATACTCTCGGACATCTTCTGAATCTTGTTTACCATGTGAATATATCACATATTGAAAGAATGGTTTTTACCAAGCTCAGAGACAGATTAATGGGTTGCCACGGGTCAGGGGTAGGCAAAATGGGTGAAGGGAGTCAAAAGGTACGAACTTCCAGCTGTAAAATAAATAAGTCATGGGGACGTAGTAATAATTTTAAAAAGAAATAATGGTTTCTAAATAATGTAACATGGGGTTAGGAACTGTAGAGAGTTTTTTCAGGTCATCCTTAGGCTATGAAATTGATTTGTCAATGCAATTACACCTGTCAGGATAAATAAGACCTACTTCTTGCCTTTGCCTTTAAAAAGTTAAAAGCTTTTAGTCCTAAAGTGGTCATCAGGCTTTAGGGTACACATATATTTTATTGTTTGAACCCAAAAAAATAGTTGAGGGGAGGAAAGATGGAGGAAAAAATGAAAGACGAAAGAAATGTAATAGTGTTTTCTGTTTCTTAAAATCACATAACCTATGCGTATAACAAGAATAGAATAAAAAGATACTTAACAGTAGCAATAGGTTTTGACCCTTGGGGGATTATTTCTTAAGACTTCTGCTTGCAAATTGTTAGGCAACTGCACAAATTACATTTTGACACTCTTCAAAACATCCTTCTTAGCACACCAGTCCTTGCACCATACATTCCATATAAAGATTGCAACTTTTTATTACTATAATTGTTGCTTAGAAACAGTTCTTGAAACTTCTTGTCATATATGGATGTGTTTTCCTAACCAACAACCTTAGCCCCTGTTTTTCTCCAAAGGGGCATATTTCCACAGAGCCAAAGCCTTATATTTGTGGGGTTTGCATATACATTAAAAAAAAAAAAACCACTATTTTTGAAACCTGTTCAGTTATCTTTCCCTTTGGTTTAGCATTTTCTGTAGCTAATTCAGCACCCAAAATAGTGCTTTGTACATAGTAGGGATACAATAAATGATAATGAATGGCTTATTGTGAGCTCAGTACTGCAGGGTTCTCTATAGGGAATACAAATTTGTCTTTATTTAGAAGTGAAACACTCATAGTTTTATAGGAGAAAATTTTTCCTATATGGTAAGTTTCTTTGAAAGAGAATTGAGCCCAAAATGTGTAAACCTTTTACTTGTAGGAAGGAGAGTATTATTACTGTAGGAATATTTATTGTTGTTTTGTTGTTGTTAGAAGAGTAGTAGTAGCAATATCAGTAGCAAAGTCACACGAAATGCTTTCCTCATATTACCTCTCATACAGTCTTCCCAACAGCCCTATTAGCTAGATGCTATTGTTGTGCCTATTTTTATGGATGAGGAAATTGAGCTCAGAGGGATTAGGTAATGTGTTCAACATCACAGAACCAGGATATGAGCTCAATTTAAAGATTTGGGCTTGGTACTTCCAATGCAAGTATATGAGTTTGACTTTATTCTCTTCAAAATTCCTACTGAAATAGCCAAAAGGACATTAAAAATGAAGGAAGGGAAGGAGGGAGAGTAGGACAGAAGGGAAAGAAGGAAGAAAAAGAAAAAAAAATTGGTATCTACACTACAAACGGGATGTTCACCATCCTCATATTAGAGAAGCATTGGAGGATTTTCCACAATATGAAATTCAGGTAAGACTAGGTTGAGGCAGGGCCTACCAACCTGAGAAGCACTATAGATAAAAGCCCACCTATTATATACTATATATAAAAGGATTACTAATAATATTTGAAACCAAAAATGACTAATTTTATCTGTCAACCATAAAACAAAAGACTGGTTATTCCTTTAGCAAAAAGGATTTATTCAGGAAAAAGAAAAGATCGCAATACCTTTTGTGCAGCCATGGTGAGGCATGTGCACACACTAAGCAAGTAGAAGCAGAAAAACCCCTTTTAGAGAGGGGAAAAGAAAGTGAAGCGGAGGAGCTGTTTCAACCATAGACTGTTGTAGAAACACAGCTGTTCCTGTAGGGCTTCTGGGAGGACATAGGGTCTGAGAGCTCCTCCCATAGGCCCTCCTGATTCCTGTCTAGGTGAAGATCTCTGTGATAAACGTGATAATTTTTGACATATCAAATACTTTTTAGCATCTATTTAGATCAGCGGTTCTCAACCTTCCTAATGCCGCGACCCCTTAATACAGTTTCTCATTTTGTGGTGACCCCCAACCATAAAATTATTTTCGTTGCTACTCTATAACTGTAATTTTGTTACTGTTATGAATCGTAATGTAAATATCTTTTTGTTTTCCGATGGTCTTAGGGGTCGCGACCCACAGGTTGAGAACCGCTGATTTAGATAATCTTATAGTTTTTCTCATTTGACAGTAATATGCTAAATTATATTGATAGAGTTCCTAAATATTTATTCATTCTTGGAATAAGTCCTTTATAGTCCTACGCAAGACAGTTCACTAGGCAGAACAACCAGGACAACTAGGAACTGGAATTACCAAGTACCTCAGGAGGCAGAGGAATGAACTTGAAATGTCTTTTGTCTTCCATTAGGATTCCTAGAATTTAATTGAGCACTACATATGTTAGTCGCAAGTAAATACTTGTTCCACGTACCAGTTATGTTCAATGCTACCAGCACACTTAAGTTGATACCCTGTGTATTAATGAATTAAATTTCAATTAATAGGTATGACGTAAAGCCTTAAAATAACTGTGAGAATGCAAGTGTCATTAGAGGACCTCTTTCTTGAAAGATCATTTTCAAAGAGCTAGTGTAAACATGCTGAAATAGTTACAAGAAGGAAAACTTTAAAATCCTAATGTAATTTGGATTAATTAACTTGTACTTTTCTGTCTTTTCAGTTTGCATATACTGTGTCAGTGACACATCACTTTTGATATGCTTAATATTATCTATATTATCATCTTTTGTGATATGAGAATTTGGGAGAATTGAAAGCAGCTTTGATTTCTACCTTATTAATCCCTTCAAATATTTTGTTATTTATTAAGCCTTTAGCTTTTCTAATATGACTTTTAGAAGTCTTCAAGTATTTTGTAGACCGATTTAAAAAAAGAAAAAGAAAAAGACCAATGGAGAGTAAATGTTCTCATTTTTCCCCCCTCCAAAATGCAAGGGAATAAGGAATAAAGAAACTTTGCATTTGTAGGATTTAAAAAGTGATTTTAAATACTTGCTTGTTTTTGTTTATTTTCTAAAAGAAGAGGGAGGGATAATGGAAGATGAAATTTGGTTGTAAAAAGAAAAACCAAAAGTAGTCAAAGGATCACAGTAGGAAAAAAAGTAAGAAGGCAATAAACCAGTAGAGGGCAATTGCCAGAAATAGTAACTATGAGCTTTACTTTCTTTCTTTTAAGTACTTGTATTCAAACTCTTAACCTCTACAGGTATTCTGCAGGTTGAAACACAGCTTCAGCTTTTAAAAATCAAAGTAGGAGACTACTAGGAGAGCCACAGAGGGGTTAATAGATGACTGCATTTCAGCCATTGGTAGTGAGAAGTTTTTGTTTTCTAACAACTTTATTAAGATATAATTGACATACAAAACAACTGCGCATAGTTAATGCATGCAATTTGATGAATTTGGACATACACATACACCTGTGAAACCATCCCTGTAATCGAGGTAATAAACATATCTATCATCTCCAAAAGTTTCCTTGTGCCCCTTTGGGGGTTTTATTGTTGTTGTTTGTTTTGTTGTAAAAATATTTAACATGAGATCTACCCTCTTAAACATTTTAAATGCACAACAGAGTATTGTTAACAGTTGACACTATGTTGTACAGCAGATGTCTGAAACTTCATACCCATTGAACAACTTCCCATTTCCTCCACCCTCCTAGGCCCCGCAGCCACCATTCTACCCTCTGCTGCCATGAGTTTGATTATTTGGGTTACCTCAAATAATTGGAATCATGCAGTATTTGTCCTTCCATAACTGGCTTATTTCACGTAGTGTAATTTCCTCCAGGCTCATCCATGTCCTCACATATGGCAGGATTTCCTTCTTTTTTAAAGCTGAATAATATTTCATTGTATGCGTATACCCCATTTTCTTTATCTTTTTGTCTCTCAGTGGGCATTTAGGTTGTTTCCATATCTTGGTTCTTGTGAAAAATGCTGTGATGGATGTGGGAGTGCAGGTATGTCTTTGAGATCCTGATTTCAGTATTTTTAGATTTATACCCAGAAGTGGGATTGATGGAGCACATGGTAGTAAGAAATTTTGATGACATAAGCATATAAAGCTCGAGGTAGGGATAGCCTGGTTTCTAGCAGCTGTTACCCAAACAGCAAACATTTGAATGAAACTTAATGGGTCAGAGTTGGAGCTTTTTCTCTTTTCTGTGTTGTTGTTAGTCATAAGGGAAAAATACTCTTGTGTTACCAGCTAATTGTTTCACTCCTTTGTCTCGTTTTCCTTATCAGTCTTCAGACAGATTTTGAAAAAGAGATTGGAGAGTAGAAGAAAGGTTTTAAATTGTTTTCTGGAATCTGTCAGGGGGACTTGGGTAGGGCATGTCTTTTGGCTCTTTTTTATCAACACTTGTTAGCAGAAGGCTAATGAGGCCAGCCTAGTGGTTAGATCCGCAGATCATGTCTTATGTTATATTCTAAATAAAGCCTGTCTCTAAACAGTCAGATCAGTTATGTACCTTTGACTGTGAGGATAAATGAACACAATCCTACCCATTCTGGGAAGAGTCCAGAATACATACTGTAAAGGGTAAGTAGCACTATCTTTACCGAAAAAGGACATCCCATTGCCCAACTTGGAAACCACAGAAATGCTTCAGCTAATTAAACATGATCAACTTCCCAATCACCTAACCAATCACCTGTTGGCTTTATGCTCTCCAAAATAGCCATCGCTAATCAGAATTGCAGCTTCTAACCTATGAGCTAACCCTGACTCTGTGATTCCTGCGGGCTTTCCCCTCCTGCTCGTGGCCCCCATTCATCTGGATCTCTGAAATGATCTTGTTTGTATTACAGAGCTCTCATGTGGAAGACAGTGAATCAGCAGCGTTACTTTGCTGTGAATGTGAAGAATCAGAAATCTTTAATGATTCCAATGTACGTAGGTATATGATTTTATACACCTTTGGTGATCCAAGTGAAAGCTTCTGGGGTAAATTTGACTCTTAAATGCACCTGGGCTAGTGCCTGTTATTTCATCTATTTGGCCTCCATCAAATAGTTTGGGAAGGCAAATAAGGGGTGTATATATAAATAGTATGGTATATTTGTATGCATAATAATCTCCCCTCAAAGCATATCTATCAAAGTAGAAAAAGGAGTAAGTCTCCTTCATTAGGGAAGGTGATTGTTTTTGTTTTTCACTTTTTTTTACGGTCAATAGTATCCTTTCCCTGTGACAACTGCTTGGTATGGGTGCTGCCACTGGACCTTTATCCCCCACATACATAGACCTTACACATTCTAGCTGTTGATAATGTAAAGCCAAATAGTGTTACAATTACTGGACTGGAGAGTCAGCTAGATTATCTCAAATGTAGAACTAGCTACATGAGATGTTATCAATTTTATTTGTCTCATCTGACTTCCAGCAAGGTTGCTTTAATGATTGCAAATTACCTATAGAATCAGGCTAACATTGGAGAGTGATTTAAATTGACTTTTTAAAAAGTTAAATATCTCTTCCATAAGGATAACTGCCTTTATTAGCCGTGGCTAAAACTAGGTTCTGCAAACCTTGATGATAAAATCTAGGTTGTCAATTTCAGGATGTTTATTGTGCATTGAGACACTCTATAAATATCGTTGAAGTTTCACCAATGGAACGCTGTGTCCCTCTCTTGAAGTAAGCGGTGCTTCTCAAGTATATCACCATAGGACTGCCTCCTCTGAAACTGTCTTCTTACACATGGCACAGTGAAGGGGATCACTGTTGTAGGACCTCATTCAACTATTATATTGATTTACCTGGCTGCCCTTCATTCAGCATTGATGAAGAGTCTGGAATGGCAGGAAGTCACATATTGTGACTCACTAGTAGCTCGAGTGATGCTTGCTCATTTCCCTTGTGCTTAAAAACATTAACTGATGAACTCATATGAACACTCACTTATTATCAACACTTATTTGCAGATGACAGGCTTAGGGTGGAAAGGTTATATCCTGTGCCCAGCATTGTGTGATAAGCCGCGACAGCACTGACATCAGATCTCAGCTGACAACCATCAGTGAGCTCATTATCAGTAGGCAGCAGCTGTATTGGTAGAGTGTGTACCAGCCTTCTTATGTAGTATCCTGCAAGATTTATTTTGTTCAGTCTGCAGTGGAGTCCTCTGGACTTGGACTGGCTTATTGTTTTGGCTGATTTTGTCTTAAAGAGACCAGTGAATAACAATCTACATCAAGAACATTTTTATGAAGTTGGACACGTGTGGTTAAAATAATGACTCTAATTTCAATGTTTTTTATCCCATAGAAACCATTAGTTGGGTGTGTGTATTTGCAGATTACTCTGGATTGCTTTATTGTATTGCCAAAGCTTTCATTCATTTCAATCAGATTCGTTGTCTTCCTCTTCAAGAGGCAAAAGTGGTTACATGTACTTGGCTGGTTTTTTAAAGGTATTGGATCCTCCTCCTGTTTTGTATCCTCGGGGAGTATTTCCCACACTTGTTTCTCTTTTCTCAGTTCCCTGTTCCCACCCTCACATCAACGGAGCTCCTTCCCAATTTGAAGGCTTAAACTTGAAAACAAAATTATTTGTAGAGCAAACAGATTGAAATCCCCATTTTGAATTTTCTTCAAAGGAAGTAGCATGGGATCTTGATAACTATTTGAAATAGAAGTTAGCTGGTGTAGAGTAGACAATAAAGTCACACTGAAGAACTTTCTCTTCAATCCTGGGATAAGAGAAATATGAACTGTGGTTAGCTATATCCATTCACTTATGCATGCATTCATTCATTCACCACTCATGTACAGATCATGGCGCCTGGAGCTATGGGGGTTAGGCATAAAACATAGAATCTACCCTAAGACCAAACTTCCAGCAGTAGGAAGAATAAGGCCTGAGAATCTAATGTAAAACATGGTGACTATAGTTGATAGCACTGTATTGTATAATTGCTAAAAGTGAAGGACTTAAATGTTCTGACCAGAAAAAAAAACCAAAAAGTATGTGAGGTGATGGATGTGTTAATAAACTATTAGATGGGGGGAATCTTTCCACAATGTACATGTATATGAAATCACCACAGTGTTCATTTTGAATATCTTAACACTGTTATTTGTCAATTATACCCCAAAGCTGAAATTCAAAAGGTGACATAGGTCATTTCTGATGATTTGTGTTTACCTTCTTCCTTTCAGCTCTCTGTACTGTGTGTATTTTTTATTTCTTTTTTTTAGACTCATTTGCAGAGATACCATTTCACTGGCCAACACACAAATATAAAAAGAAGAAAAAGGGAAGGAAACTTGTTGCTAGGGAGATGTGGGTTCTATTATGAGTTTCAAATGGCCAGTTAGCCAACAGCGAGCAACTGTCCCACCAGAGTTCAGGATTATTTGAGTTGTTTCTGCATCACCTCTGCAGGTTAGGGCACCTGGTCAGAAAAGGGGATAAAAGTGTTGCTGGTGGCAAAAACACAGTTTCACCGTAGACGATATTCCTTTTTTTTTTCCCCTTTGGAAGGGGATCTGATGCAAATGATTACACTAGTAGAAATCTCCTGTGATGTTAAACTTATTTTTCTTTGTTCAAGAATAAGATATAAGAAAGAATAGCTGGACTATTTTATCCTAGAATAACATATAAAAAATAATTTTCAACTTTAAAAAAAATCTTACCCTCTTGAGTGACTTATTTAAGGAAAAATTAGATTTGTAGTAATTTGGGGTATAAAAGCTATTTTTAAAATTAGCTTCATCATTTACTAAGTGGTTTTCATCATGGCTGCATGTTAGAATCACCTGGTGACCTTTTAAAATAATTTAATAACAGGGTCTCACCCCAGTCCAGTGAAATCAGGATCTATGTGAGTGAGACCCAGGTATTGGGATTTTTTTAAATGCTCGCAGGATTCTTCTAATGTGAATCAAGGGTTGAGGACCCCTGTTTTAACTCCAGCAATGCTAATTTTTGTTCCTCCAAATCAGAGCTTCAGTCCCCAACATTTGTAACATCTCTTTCCTTGAAGAGCTGATAAAATGTGATATTGTCTACAATCATAAGAGTTGACTGTATGCATTTGATAACTCAACACAATTAACTTCTATTCCTTGGCTAGGCTTTTGTTAAAAGAGGAGCAAGATACTGAAATTACGTTATCCAAATTTTCAGTAATCCTGACAATGAAGGGTAGAGTTTTCTATGAGGTTATTACTCTTCCTGTGTTAACACTGCTGGGAGCTAGCATAAAGACGAAGAATTAACTTTTATACTTTGTATTGTATATTAAACTTAATGGAATGAAATATACACACAGAAAAGTGTACTTGTTTTACACTTATATGTGTATCTTGATGAATTTTCACAAACACACATCAAGAAATTGTGTCACCTTTACCTAAATCAAGAAATGGAGTATTATCATTCCCCTTCCACCTACTCCCTGCCTCTTGCTCCCTTCCAGTCGCTATTCACCCTCCCAGCCATCACCCCCCAGAGATAACCACTAATCCTGTCTTCTTGACTGTATGATTTTGATGTGGGCATTAGGCTATGTGTTTTGGGGATCCTCTCTAACCTCCAGAATCAGGGCTCAGCATCATGTACCTAATAGTTAAAGAGCTCAGGTTCAAGATCCAAACAGCCTGGGTCAGAGTCCCACTACATATGTGCTTTGTGACTCCACTTCTCTAAGCCTTACTTCCTCCATCTGTAAAATGGAGATAATAATAGTTCTTGGCCATAGAGTCGTTATAATTAAATGAGATAATTTATGTACACTTTTTAGAGGGCCTGGCACATTACCTGTGCTTGAGAGCAGGGGCAGATGTAGGATTCTCTGATGTCACCATCTCGTCAACAGAGTCAGAACAATGCCACTGTTGTCTGTGGACACAATTAAGTTCATAGTCCAGCCCTGGAGAGAAGGAGCGGGGGAAAGTGGGCATCCTGACCATCTCTCCTTCTCTTCCCCATCCTTGATTTGGCTTGTGGCATGATTACTTTGTGGCAACTTCTGAAATATATTATTTAAATTCACAAAATGACTATCAAAAGGCCAGACACTTTCTCTTCTGCATCTTCATATTTGCCACAGTGCCTACCTAGCACAATAATTTGCAAATTGCACGTAGCTAATGCCTTGGCTAAAGGAATCTAAAAATATAATGCCTTAGGCACACCATGCTTTTCTGTACGGGATTTGTGTGGGTCTGACTCCTGGTCCTTCTTTTGACCAGAGACATATTTTTGAGACATCTGGCATAAGAGGATACAGAATGTGAAATAATTGCAGGCAGAAACCAGGAGCTTGGCCTAATTTACAAAATCAACCAAATGAAAGCTCCCAACTAGCTGAGTTATCCTGCTTCCATAACCCGAGGCAGGGCCTGCTCAGATGTCCTTGCCCCTTAGTTTGTTCTGAGAGAGCAAGGGAAACAGGAGATAGCAGGGCTTGTAGGTTTTTCACTAATAAATTGCACAGACTTTTTGTTTTAGGTTACAACTTAGAAATAATTTACCCGCTTGAAGGTAATAAGCAAGACAATCTATTGAGCACTTGCTATTTTCCAGACATGCTAAGTGATTTTTATACAAGTTAGTGTTGAATCCAAGTCTTTGAAGTTAAGTACTAGTGTTTCTGGTTTAAAACTGAGGAAGCAGAGGCTTGCCTAAAATATGTGACTGTGCTGGCAGTGACAGCCAAGTCTGCCTGGCACTTTCTGCCTGAGCTCTTAATCTTTCGCTGGATTGCCTTTGCCCTTGAATAGAATGTTGGTACTCTGGTCCCAGGAGGTCAGGGCAGATGGAACAGTGGTTCTCAGCTCTGGCTTTACGCCAGAATAACCTGTGGACCCTTTCAGAAACATAGACACTCAAATCTCACCTTTGGAAGTTTCTCATTCAGCGGGTCTTAGATGAGGCTCAACATCTTTATCCTTTACAGAGCCCCATAGGTGCTTCTTCATTTAACCAGAGTTGAAAATCATGGTTCTTAGAAATTCCCTAGGGTGGAATTATAAGATTACAGATTTGGGGGCATCTGAAGACTAAATTTGGAATGCTGTAAGAACACACATTGTCATTAGAAGTGTAGGGAAGGAGGAAGTAGCTTAATAACAATCAGGTTTCATGTTTCAGGAGGTGAGTAAGATAGTATTTATCGCTGGAAATTGGATATATCACTGGGGTATTTTATAGCCCGATTAATTCTCCTTTCTTTCTATGAATTTCTCAAGTGCTGCCACTGTTGGACTCAAGCACAATCCTTCTCAACCCTGTTTTGCTCTCCTAGATATCTGTTTTCTCAGCACTTGGGGTGAAGTCCTGGTGAAGCTATGATTTCGGAGCTCTTAGACGAGAACTGCTAACCCTGCAGAAGGCAGTAGATGGCCCTGATCAATACAGATGTCATGGGGGAGTTGTAAATTTAATCTTAATCTCAGTGGATCCTGTCTTCTGAGTCCCTCTTAATACCTTACTTTTTTTTTTTTGTAATCTCACAGTGTGCTTGGCCAGTAGGGGAGGGGTTGTAATTTTTCTTTTCAGTTTATAATTGGGAAAGTTGAGTTACCAAGGCCATGACTTACTGAGAACTATAACTGAAATAATGGCTAACATTTCTGAGCACTAACCATGTGCCTGGCTCTATACTAAATGTTTTTACATATACTAGCCCATGTTACAGCTCTGATATAAGTAGTATTATTTATCCCTGTTTTGAAGAAAACCGAGCTCACTTAATTCTACAATTATTTGAGTTTACTCTGTGGTAGGCACCATGCTTCGCAGTGAGTATCCAGTGATGAACAAATCAGGCCCTGCCCTTATGAGATTTGCAGTCCATTGGGGCAGACACATAATAAAAAACAAGCATTCAATGACAAAACGTAATAGTGCTATGAAAAATACAAATGGGGAAATAACAATAAAGAATAACAAGTGAGAATAGCCATTTAGATAAAGGATGGTCAAGAAGTGCCTTTCTAACATGGTGACATTTTAGTTCAGAATACTTAAAGGAATTGCTTAGTGTCACATAACCTAGTAAATGGTGAAGTTCAAGTCTGATTCCCAAGGGTATGCTTGCTCCGTGCTATATTGCCTGTCAGACATGTGCTTGGAATCTACCCAGGCTTGTGACTTTCCTCTCTAGTCTGACCAGCATTCATACCATGACACTGCACCAGATTTCCAGAAGGGGCATCATAGAATTTATGATAATAAGATAATTATTTCAAAAGAAATATGCCTCCTGAAATGCTTCTTTAAGAGAGAGCCCTAGGAGGCAGCAAGGAGAAGGGGAAGCAAAGGGTTGCACGTAGTATATGATTAAGCAAATGATAGGGAGAGACAGCTCCAAAGAAGCTGAAAATCTCTGCTGTAACCACACGAGGCTGGGGGTGGCTGTTTGATGTTCCACTTTGAATCAACATCTTATTTCCTGGCCTTAAAGAACTTGAAGGGCCTGTTCCAGGAGCCAAGTGCAAGACTGCTCATGAGAAAAGCTGATGAAGAAGTACTAGATGGTGGCTAGAGCTTCAAGGTTCTTGGAAAGAATGTGGGAGAAAGGGAAGCTCCTCTTGGGAAGGGAAAGGAGAGAGATGAACAGTGAGATGCAGCCTTGAATTTAAATGATGCAGTCTTCTTCTGACTCTACTGCAGCGCTTGGTTTGCCAAGTTACTTTCTTAGGATTTTCCAACAGTCCTCTGAATTGCCCTTTGCGCCGGAAGAATTTGTCCACTTACTCTTTTTCCTCCCAGGAAATAACAGTAATGCTTAGGGTGGTCAGAGCCTGTAGAAGTGTGAGGCAAGTTTTTTGACTCTGGATTATGATCCTAATGGTTTAGATAGTGCCTAATGTAAATTTCTTGTTGGGAAAGATTCATCCATATTTATATATACATGTTACTTGATAATTGTGTTGTGAAGATTATAAATTGGTTAGATCCTGGCAATCTGACAGTTTAGTTGAAAGTTATAATAATGTTCAAACTATTTGACCCAGAAATCTAATTCTTGCAAGTTTCCTCTGAAGAAGTTATTTAAAAAGAAGAATATATGTAAGTAAAAATTTAATGAATGTGTTTAGTAATAGGAGACAATGAATGATTAAGTAAACTATGGTTATGTTAAGTCAATGAAGCCATTAAAATGAAAACTATATAACTCTATGGGAAATTTTATATGAAATGTCAAGTGAAAAAAGTAAATAAATGGAAAAATAAAGTTGTATTTCCACCTCATCCTTATGACAAAATAAATTACAGATAGATCGGAGAATGAAATATAAAAGAAATTGACATTACAAGGAAGAACTTACAGGAGAAACTTTTTTAATAATCTTGGGGTAGGGAAGACTTTAAAAAAATATGACAAAAAACCCAGAAGCCATAAAAGAAAACATTGATAAATTCAAATACATAAAGCCAAAATTTTATATTAAAAGATCCTATAACCAAAGTCAAAAGACTTTGGGAGAAAGATTTTTAACACATGACAAAGAGCTAATTTCTACAATATATAATGTATTCTACACTTTTTTTTAAAGATCAGACACGTAATGGAACAATGTGCAAAAGAATTAACAGACTTTCACAGAAAAAGATATACAAATGGCTCTTCAACATATAAAAAGATATTCAAGGTCCACCTAACCAATACCTTTCTTACCTCTCAGATTGGCAAGGGTCAAAAAAGTTTGCTATTGCATTGTGTTGGCAGGGGTATAGAGGAAGCAGCATTGCTATGTGTATATTGATGGTGGCATGTAGATTAAAATAACCTCCATGGAGGACAATTAGGAAATATCTACCAAAATTATGGATGCCCATAGCATTTGCTCCAGAAATTTCATTAGTAGAAATTGATCCTCCAGAAATATTTCTATATTTGTGACATTACATCTATTCAAATATAGTCATTGTAACTGTAATTTTTTGCTATTGTAACAATCCTAAGTATCCTAAATGTCCATGAAGATGTTTCCATATTGGGGTGGACAGTTAGCTCAGTTGGTTAGAGCATGGTGCCAATAACATCAAGGTTGCTGGTTCAGTCCCCACATGATGTGGGCCACTGTGAGCTGCGCCCTCCTTAAAAAGCGAACATGTTTCCACATTAACCAACATGGAACTATCTCCTATTGCTAAAAGAAAATACCAGGGTACAAAGCAGTGTGTGTATCATTTGTGTAAAACAAAATGAGAATCAAAAACAAAAAAATAAATCAAGACAAAGAACAAAAAGAATTTATTTAGATTCTTAAATATACCTGGATTGTATCTGGTAATATACATAAAAATTAAAAACAGCAATTGACTTTAGGGAGAACTTGTGTTGGCTGGGGGAGCAGATGTGATATGGAGACATTAATTTAATGTGTATCATATTGTCCTTTTTGAATTTTGTACTATATGCATGTGTTAGCTACTTTTAAAAAATACTGAAACAGTTTAAAAGAGGGGTGGAACAAAATTTCATAACCATCATTCATTCATTCCACAAATATTATTTTAAAAGAAAGAAGGAACAGATAGCTCTTTTCCTTAAATACCCACAGCCTAGAGAGGCAGATATATATATATATATATATATATATATATATATATATATATATATATATATATATATATATATATATGATATTATTGAACTATAGTCTGGCAAGTGCAGTAATGGAGTAGATATGTATACTAAGTACAATTGTGGCACAAGAAGAGAGCAATCCATTACTTGCTTGATATGTCAGGTTTAAAACTGAACAAAATTTGCATATATACTCTGATTACACCTACACAAAAACTATATATAAATATATAAATAACAAAAAGGAGAATTGAAACTCATAGAAGAGGCCTTAAATAAAAGAGTTTCTTTCAGAGGATGAGAACATCAAGGGCTTTGGGAGTGTCACAGTTGTCTTATTCATGTTTAGTATCAAGGGTTTTTTTAATATACTTTAGATTTTCAAAAATAAAGTAATCCAGGATACTGCAGGGTCTTAGCTCTAGATTAGCATCTCAGACTTGTACTCTTAAAGATGAGAGGATAGGAAATACTGTATTTGCCCGAAGTTAATACAGGGGATGAAGAGACGCTATCACATGCACCTCTGCTTTTCTCCGCCACTTAAGCCTGAATCTCGCCAGGCTGCTATGAAAAAAGGCCTTGAAACTGGTTAGTGTGCAGCTTCTATCTGCAGAAGTGTTCAGTGATCTTCAGAGGGGATATCTTTCTAAATTGTTTGGTATATAACTGCTTTTTCCTTTCTCAAGGAGTTTCTTTAGCACTAACAGACCCTCACCAGGGTGATGTTTAGATGCCTTAAAGGTGAGCTGCAGAGCATCCAGGACTATATTAAGCAATGCTGGCACTCAGAATTTATGGCCCTTCCTGTTCCAAGCTACATATAACAAGTAAATACCAATTAAAATCCACTGGGACATTAATCAAATGGGATGTTGCTGTGTCATAATACTTTAAATTCTACCATGTGAAGTTAGGTCCAGGTCTTATGATCAGCTCCGTCTCTCATGAGGTCATACTTTAAAGCACTACTGCTTTATTTCCTTCTCCATTCGTGGTCTGGTTCTGTGCCTCTATCTTGAACGGTTTAGAAACTGGCTCAGTCTGGAGCAGCGGTACCAGGCACAGTACCAAAAGTGGAGCAGAACTGGGCTTGGTACTTCCTTCACCGACTATCATCACTTTCCTTGCCTGACCCTTATGCCTTGAGGGCAGGACCTTAGTTTCCATTTTTTCTGTATATGGCTACCTTTCAATTATTCTTTTAAGAAATATGTACAGAGTACCTCCTATGTGCAAGACACTGTGCTGATTGCTGGGGATATAGTGGTACACATGACAGACATGGTTCCTCCCTTTGAGACTTATGTTCTAGTAAAGAAAGGTGGCATTAAACATCTAATTATGTGGTGAGTTTTAAAATTATGATTCCAAAATAGGAAAATACACCATACTATGAGAATATAGCAAGCCGGGACCTGACATGCTGAAGGGTTAGTGATCAAGGGAGGGCTTCCTTGGAGAACTGGTATTTTGAGTTGTGCTCTGAAAGGTGGGTCCAAGTCAACCAGCGAAAAGGTGAGTGGAGAGAGTGGGAAAAGCAATATTTACAGGTCAGGAAACTTAGGGCATATTCAAGGAACTGCAAGAATGTCATTGAGGTTGGAACATAGAAAATAAGGGAGGGAATAACACAAAATGATGCTGACAGATGTTGCCGAGTCTTGTAAGCTGGATTTGTTCCTCAGACAATACGCTACTGCAGAGTTTTCAGTTGGGGAGTGAGTAGCTTAACATTGAAAATATCTACCTGGCTTTACTATGGAGAATGGACTTCTGATTGATTTTAGCCATAGACAGCTGGGACTTCAATTTCTTTACCTGAAAAATGGATATAATAAATAGTATTCCTGCTTCGCGGGGTTATTGTGAAGATTAAATGAGATAATGTCTGCAAAACATTTAGATTAAGGCCTGGACGTTTGAAAGCCTGTAACAAATGTTAGCCAGTGTTACAATCTAACAATCGCACAAAGGTTTTACTGTTCCTTTGAGGACTACCCATTCTTGGTGGCCCAGTTTTCTGTCCATAGATCACATGTGGACGAGTGTAGCCACCACCACTGGACTGTAAGAATCTAGCCTAGTAAAATGGAAGAGAAACACCATGAATCAAGTGTAATTTTACAAATGTCACTTGGAGATGGAAATGGAAGCTGAGGAATGGTTGCTTTTTTTAACGCTAGCTGTGCTTTTGCTTTGAAGCTGGCTTTTCACAAATAGCAATGAGAGGGTTTTGACACTCAACAGGATGTAGTTAGTTGCTTAGAAACATCTGTACCTCTTTGTTTCCCACATACTAGGTAACTAATGTGTATAATTATGTTGCTGAGCAAAGCTTCAGGTTGCTCAAGGTTAATTATTGCCAGTATTTGAAACGTTATTAATGTCTCCCCATAAACTGCTTTTCCAAAATAGATTGTTCCAGTTTTACAAAAGATTTAAATGCCATTGAATTCTTCATTCAGTGAGATTTAATTCTAGGTCTGGAAACTGGAATCTTCCAATTTAATATTTTCCAAGAAATTAGTACACAGAAAATGTGTTTTTCTCTTTGGCTTTAAAATTTGCCACATTACATGCTTACAAGAATTCTCACTGCCTGACTTTTGTTATATTCGGCCTGTTTTCTAAAACCATACATGTCTGCCTTTGATCTATTTTTTGGAGCTAGGATGAGGGGCTCAAGCATGCCATCTTTATATAAGAGTCCTGGAGAGTTTGGGGTAGGTGGGAATCTATTGTAAAAGTTTGCAGTAGATTCATACCTCACAAAGCCTTTGTTTGGTGTTTAAATTTGTCTTTTAGCTTGAGAACATAAAGAGGGAAGGATTTTCAAAGGAGTTTTACAGCCAAGTGCTGCAAAAGGAAAAATTAAAATTTCTTATATAGTCAGTGAGAGTTCACTGCAATCAAGTTTACTTACTGAATTTATCAGAGACTTCCTGTGGTGAGATGGTGAATAATTCCATTTTAAAAATAAAAGTGAGCTTTGTGTGTTGTTTTTCTCTTGTCCAATAAGATGGCTCCATCTATCTGCCTTTTCTGTCACTCAGTGCTCTAAGGGAAGACCCCAAAACATCAGCTGAATTGTTCTGGTAGCAGAGAGGGTGTTGGGTGAGAAAGGAATTGGCCAAAAATAGGGCTTTACCCAGCTGTTTGAGGAAGATAAACAGAGGTTCTACTAGATGGAACTGCCTTCTTTAAGATGACTAATGCATTACATAGCATTACTACTAAAACTGAAGTGGTGTGGTTTTATGTTGATCTAGAAAAACGCTCACTTAGAGATGCCATAGCTATGTTGGGTTTTTAATCTACTTTTTCATTCCGTTTTTGTTTTTCCTTCATTGTTTTGTGTTTGCCCTGCCCAGCTTCAAGAAGCTAGACTGAGGAATGTACCAAGTCACAATGTGTGTTACCTGGAACTTGCTGGGAATTGAGCATTTTATTGCTGTAGAAATTTGTTGACCTAAGTTTTAGAAGAATGACAACATGGAAAACCAAGATTATTTTATTGTTGTTGACTATTACTTACAATAGGAAGAGGAACTTAATCCTTGTACTTCTTCATCAACAATTTAGTACGTGCCACACACTGTTCTAGTCGCTTGAGATACATCTGTGAACAAAACCAAAAAACACTGCCCTATAAAGCTTACAGTCTGATGCTTGTTACTATTTTACCTTCTGCCTTTGCCTAGGGAAGTGCTGGGTTCGAATCCTAGCATGACTATATGTTGTCTATGACCTTAGGAAGTCTTTTCTCCCTTGTTAACTCTCATACTTGTCATTATAAGCCTAGTAATCATGTTGTCATGTTATCATTCTTTGCGGTATCTCAAAAATCATCCACTGCATTGGTTCTGTAAGAGGAAATTTCCTTGTTAATTGCTTGGATTTGCACTCAGAGGAGCCTTATGCAAAATAACTTAAAGAAATTTTGTCCCAGGATTTACCAGTATATGTTCTCTGGTGTATTTTTACAACTGATCTGGATTAACATCAACACTTTATAGTACGAAAGCCAAGACCACGTGAGTTTATGTTTCTAGAATTTAATATCACACATGTCATCAAAGGGAATGATGGAGGAAATGAAATAACAGAGTTCTCTGGGTAGATAGCTGCTACTTTTCTAGTGTGGCCAACTTTCATTTGGGTAGCTTACCTGCTCCACTCTATGTCATTCTGGTGGAGCAGACAATCACTGGGCCCTGTTTTCCTATCACTGGAATGGTCATATGTCCATAGACCCCATCACCCTTTTGCCTGGATACCATGATTCGTCCCAGGTAGCACTTGACCCAAGCAGGGCCAATCAGAGTCATGTTGAGAGAGAGCTATGAATACTGAGAGTAAAAGGATTAAGTTCTTTTTTCTGGACTCTGATATGTGCTTGGTGTGACTGGTGGTCATCTTACCATCACCTGGAGACAGTCTGCCTAATGATAAGAAGAAAGCAGAGTCCAGAGAGAAAGAGGGGGGAAGATAGAGACCTAATAATATCCTTGCATTTCTGTCCCCCTCGGGTTTACCTTTTCTGTTTTCCTTAAGTCAGATTGCTTGTAGCTGAAAGCATCTTGTATAATATGGTATCCTTATCTATTACTGTGGTAGTCATTTGTGTTTGCCAGTATTTCTGGTTCCCCTTATTCCAGATACTGGTAGGATTACACTTCCTGGGGACTTGGGCATGGTCATGTAACAGCTTTGGCAAATGAAATATGTGACTTTTGTCGCTTCTAGGTGGAAGCCTAAACGTCTTAGCTGATGTCCTTATGATTCATTATATTTCATTTTCCCCGCCATAGTGATTAGTCATTTCCTGGAGGAGAAAGGATAATGTGGAGTAGAATCTCCACCAACCTAAAATGGACATGTAGCATAAATGAGAAACTGTTATTATTTTAAGCCACTGAGATTTTTTAAATTTATTTTTTAATGATAGTTGATATATATAGTATTATATTAGCTTTAGGCATACAGCATAGTGATTAGACAATTATATACCTTACAAAGTGATTACCACAATAAGGCCAGTACCCACCTGACACCATACATAGTTATTATAATATTATTGACTGTATTCCATATACTTTATACCCCTGTTATTAATTTTATAACTGGCAGCTTGTATTTCTTAATCCCCTTCACCTTTTTTGCCCATCTTCCCCATCTGGCAACCATCAGTTTGTTCTCTGTGTCTGTGAGTTTGTTTCTGTTTTATTTATTTTGGTTTTTAGATTCCATATATAAGTGAAATCATATGGTATTTGTCTGACTTATTTCACTTAGCATCATACCCTCTAGGTCCATCCATGTTGTCTCAAATGGAAAGATTTCATTCTTTTTTCGTGGCTGACTAACATTCCATTGTATATATGTATGCCAGGGTGGGGTGCGTGTTATTAGCTAGGTTAATGGAGAGCGACAGATTTTGTGCCCACCTGCGCTGGGCCAGCTAGGTGGGAGAAGAGCTCCACAAAGGGACAGTGGTGCCCACTGGCGCTTCTGTTGCCTGAGAGAGTTCCCACCATCCCTACCCTTCCAACCCTCACCCTAAAGTTAGCCCGTTTAATTCCTCTCCGTTTAACCCAGGCACTTCTCAGACTGCTGCCCTGTACTGTAACTTGAAGTGAGTGAGTTTGTTCATGAACCTCTGAAATACAGCGTCTCGTTCTCCCACCGCCCTTCATCAGTCTCAGATATAATCCCCGCTGGTGTTCACAGCCAGATATTGGGGGGTCTCCTCTTCCTTGCATAGGTGTCTTGGGCTGGGGAGCCTAGTGTGGGGCTCAGATCCCTCACTCCTGGGGGAGGACCTCCACAGCCAAGATATACCTCCTGTTTATCAATCATCACACCATGGGTGTGGGAACTGCCCGTTCCACATCTCTGCCCCTCCTACCCATCTCCATGTGACTTCTTTATATCCTTAGTTATAGGAAGTCCATTCAGCTAGTCTTCAGGTGGTTCTCTGTGATGGTTGTTCTATAATTTAGTTGTAATTTTGATGTGATCATGTGAGGAAGTGAGTTTAAGATTTACCAACTCCACCATCTTGACTCCGCCATCTATATGTTTATTGCAACTGACTGATACTTGTGTGAAATACGTTTTTCTATATTAAAATAAAAATACTCTAAATATTTCAGGTGAAGAATGTTTTTGTATAACATCTAAAACATTAATGTCCACAGAAAGAGACTATTAAAATACGTAGTATATGTAGTTATTCTAGTTCAGTGTTAAACGATAGTTGACGTCAACAGCAGTATTTCCTGGTTTACCATACAGGAACTAAACTTGCTTTTAGAGCTGTAATCTCTGACCAAATTATAGTTGCCTTGATTCATATTATGTGGCAGGACAAAGTCTATACTGACAAGTGTTTATAACTCAGGCACCATGTAAGCACTCCAGCCTTGTCCATGACAGTTTCTCTTATATGGCCAGAACAATGATGGCATCTCCCTAATCAGGCCTTGCTATCTGAAAATAAAGAAACCAGACAGGTAGGAGGAAATGGTTCAAGGACAGGTTGAACAAAAGCCTGATTGGCAGCCACGCCAGTATCAGTATGGAAGCCTTGAAAGTAACAGAGCCTTTGGGAGATAACCATCAGGGGTGGTGCCTGTAGTCTGCAAAGTGAGTGTGTAGTATAGGCAGCAGCGAGCTCTGTGAATGTGAACATACTCTTTGAGGCAATGCCATTTGTTCATGCCACATAAAACACCCTCTCTTCTCTCCCACCTCAACCCCCACTGCTGGGCTTCAAAGGCAAATGTATAAAAAGTTTTGACTGAAATTTGAGGACACATTTTGCTTAAAAAACTGTATATGCATACATGTATACATATATACATGTATGTATGTACACACACACACACTCAGATATCTTCAATATTTGTGTTGGCCTCTCCCGCTTGTGTGAGGTGCAGCATATTCTCATGGGCAGAGCACATTTGGGTACTTTAATTTTTCTACCTGTAAAATAGAAATGAAAATATTTTTCCTCTCTTACCTCTCCTTAATTGTGCACATGGGGAAACGGGTACATAATGTATTTGTCAGGACTGTTTAGTTAAGAGTAAATAGAAACTGGCTTAAATAGGAAAATAAAGGTTATTTGTTGTTGAAAACAAAGGTTATTTGCTGTTTCTTATAACAGCCAATCAGAGGCTGCCATCCCCTTGCCAGCAGTTGGCTTAACCATGAGCATGTGATCCAGTTCAAAACAGTGAAATGAGAGGGAAGCTGGGAGGTGGGGCTGCAGGAGGCTTCTGGAAAATTTTCCTTGTACTGAAGCGACACAGGGGAAGAGCTGTTTTCTTCAGCTGACCGTTGTTGGATATGTACATATTTGATGGACCTTGAATGTGGCAGTCATCTTGGGTCCATATTAGCCTGTGAGCAATGCTGACACAATTAGGATGGCAGAGCAAAAAGATGGGGAAAACTGCATTCTTGATAAAGTTCGGCTACTAAGTTAACCAAGATGATACTTTTTCTTATTGTTTAAACCATTTTTTGGTGGATTTTTTTTTTAATTACCTGAGACTGAAAAACCTCCTGAGTAATGTGTAGAGATATTTTGGGTTCCTTAGACTGAGAAGAAACCCTTGGAGGTCTGCACAGTTCCATTCAACTAAGTGCCTTGCACATAGTTGAAGCTCCATAAATATTTGTTAGATAAATGTGGTTGCCTTTTTTTGTATTTATAATTGAAGCACTAAAAAACGAAACACCTTCTTTCCTCTTCGTTAACAATTCAATGCAAAAGTCATTAGATGGGACCAAGCATGACAGGTGTCATTGAGTGGAAACCTAGGCCCAGAGTGGTTGGGATACTGGAGCCTCAGCAGGGTGCAGAGGTCAGCAACATGGGGGAGGTGCCCCATGTTGCCAGTTGTTGGAGCCTGAATCGGGTGAGAAAGTGACCTCGGGGAAGCAAGGGTTGAGGGGTGGCCCAGTATGGAGTGTTAGAGCCTGAGGAACGTGACAAAGACATCCACACAGAGGGACATCGGCCCAATGGAAGGTGTCAGATCCTGAGTGGAGTGAGAAGGTATCTGCTTATACTGAAAACTTATACTGCTTATTCTGGAAACTTTATAATCACATGTGCCACAAATGCACCTTTATTTCACTTTTTTAGTGAAAATTTCACAAAGTTAACGTTCCTAATGTGCCTTTTTTAAAATATGAAATTATTGTTTATTTTAATGTATCACATGAAATTCCTCAGACATGTCAATTTGATTAAAGCAACTTCACCTTCCTGGCAAGCCAGCTTACTTTCTATAATGCATAAATTTTGTTAATTATAATCTGCAATTCATCTGTATAGAAAATATTTTTCATTTCAGTTTTCAGTGGAGTAGAAGTAAAGTATTTACTTTGTTCACAATTGTACTTCGGCACTTTAAAAAATTTTCAGAAGAAATCTGAGAGAAATTGTCTTTTAAGGAGAAAAGATCAGATTCACTGATGTCCCAAACTCTGATTTTGTAAGCAAAAATTTCATCTCACCATTAATACCAGCACAACAGCACAATATGTTTGCAGGCACTTTGCAAATGTGATTAGATAGTCAAGATTAGCCCATTTTATTAGTGATAAATATGGCCAACCTAGGTCCCACTGTCATCTACAGGCAGAACTAGAGCCAGGTTGATTTTCCCAGAGCCAAGAGCTGTATGTATTGTCCATTAATTATGCTTTTATGGAAATGAGGATTGGAGAGAACTAGGACCAGAAGAAAGGAAAGTAAAAGAGTACCTTTGCTCACATGAAGTTTTTCTTCAATGATTATATGATATCATTTTAACAAAAGCTTTCCATATCTGGAAATATATACCACTTAAAATTTGCTTATGCAACACTTGTTAACTTATTGCCAGTCTCAGGTGACTGAGCTGGGGGGTACATAGCACTGGTGATGCTGAAGGGGTAGGCTAGTGTACAAGAAGATGGCAGCATCTTTGAATTTAGAGGACAAGATGCACTGAATGAAGGGCACTGATGATTCTGGTCCTATCTGTGATCATATTAAGTGGGGCCTTTGTTCCTATGTAGCTACGTATTTGACCCAGATTATTATGTACTCTTGTTTCTAGTTTCTTATCATATGAATTCCAAGGTTTATTAGGTATAACATTTAGATACTCTTTTGGTTATTATTGTCTTGGTTGGCTGGTTAGTTGCTTTGTTTCTAAGTCCCTATTGCTATATAGTGGACCAGAATTTTCCCCCTGCCATGACTTTTTATTATTTGGAAGTTCAGTTTACTCATTTTTCCTTTTCTCACCTAGAAACATTTTTTTTCTTTCTTTCTTTTTTTTTGAATAAAGCAAAAATAATTTGCTCCAATAACTGACTGGTTCAATAAATATTTATAGAATACCTATTAGGTGCTTTACTCTTAATAAATCAAGGTAAAGCTATGAATATATGTAATTACAGTTCACCCTTGAACAATGTGGGGGGATTAGTGGTGCTGACTCCCCCATGCAATGAAAAATCCAGGTATAACTTTTGAATCCCTCAAAACTTAACTACTAATAGCCTGCTGTTGACTGGAAGCCTTACTGATAACATACAATTAATATATTTTATATGTTATATGTATTATTTACAAATATATATACTAAAAATTTGTTATTTGTATATATAATATATTTGTATATAATATTGTATATTACAATTAAGTAAGCTACAGAAAAGAAAATGTTAAGAAAATCATAAAGAATAGAAAATGTGTTTACAGTATTGAAAAAAATCCACATATAAGTGGAACCTGCATAGTTTAAACCTGGGTTGTTCAACAGTCAACTGTATAATTCAAGGAAGAAGAAAAATTCAAGAAGAGAAGGACTTTAGAAAAGGAGAGCTCATACCCAGCTGAGGGAGGTCAGAGACTTTAAGATTTTGCATGATTTTTCTTCCTAAAAAGCAAGAACCAAGTCCTTGATGAAAGAGGGGCAAAGCAAAATTGACGGAGGCATTTCCCTGGGCCATGATGCTAAGAATAACTTGAAATGGTTTGGAATTCTGAATGGACTCTTTCAGATGCTTCTAGATGGTACAGGAGAAGAGAAAAACGGAAGTGTCAGAAGTTCTCATGGTTGATGATTCTCCCAAGTAGTAGAGGCAGAAATTGCTGCACAGTCCAAGACCCCTGGAAAGAAAAAAGTGGCAAGGGACTGAGTTCAATTTAATCTGAATTTCGTATATATTGAAACTTCTTAAAATTTGTCTAGCTAGTTTTCCAATAGGCTTTTTTATAGTTTAAAATCCAAAGTCTGTATTAATGGCTTCTGGTAGAAATAGTCTCCTCAACCAGAGGGCAGCACTCATTTCAGAAATTTAATAGAAATGTTTTTAAATTTGTTTTATTCAGTAAACCACTGATAAGGGATGAGAAGAAGCTTTGAGGAATAACGTCTAGAAAAGACTTGGAGTTTTTACTGCATACAGCATAATAGCTGGGGTCTGGGGAATGCTGTCAGTGTATGTGCATAATAAACGCCAGCAGTACTATTTTATTTCCCAACTATTTGTAGTTGCAACTTTACTTTTGCTTATGTGATTATTTGATTTCTTCCCTTATCAGACCGAAGCAGAGACTGGATCTGTTTTATTCCCAACACCTAGCTCAGTGCCTGGAGTCTGGGGTTACTTGAGATATTTCTTGAATAAATGGGCATGTAGGTCTGAAGGGTCATGTCCCATCTTTCTGTGGTAGATTCATTTTCAAGAATCTAAGAATGTTGAGTCATAGAGAAACAGATTTAGTTTTGCTTCCTTAAGCTTTTTGAAGTGAAGTATGGAACAAAAGTTGAATATTTACAATCTAAGGTATACCCTTTCATTTACGTTTATTTTGCCTTACATTATTCACATCATTGTCATTGGTCTTTATTTTAATCAATATGATGGCAAGAACCATAGCTTTTGAATTAGTCTGCCCAAATTCCCTGGTATGAAAATGTCATGGGACTAGTTTATGTAGAGTGGTTTAAAAGTAGATTTGTTTGACTTCACTAGAAAGATGTTAATATTTCTTGGATTTTACTTATGTGAAACTGTTTTAAACTCTTCATTTATATAGTCCAAGAAAAAGTATTTATGATCCAAGCATAGATTATTAAGTTATCTATGCAGTGCTCTAAAGGCTGAAAATCAGATCTGAATATATTACATAGCTTTCATAATTGTCCCAGGGAACTGCCTATTAAGGATCGCTTACTTTCCATTTGGATTGTGCATACTGAGTATTTAGTTCTGTGACTCCTCAAAGGTATGGAAATTGGAAATGATCACTTTATAAAATTTCAGTTCCATGATAGAGTCTCTGGAAGCATCTTCTTGAGACTGATGGTGACTATGCACGTGTTCACACCATAAACATAGATACAGCTGTAAGCCACTATTTATTTTCTTCAAAGCTCAGTTTTTTTAATTGTTGGTCTCTTAGATCTCGTAGAAAGTGTAGCAGAAAAGCATTTTGTGTGTCATCTCAACTCACTCTGATAGTTTAATCTACAGCATACTTTATAGCCACGATTTTATTCCGTAGTTTCAGTTCACCCTGTGTAAGTTATACAAAATAATAGTGTGTAATGTTTCATTTTACCAACACTGAGTAGTCTTGATTATTCTTCTCATGGGATATGAAAGGCATTGTTTATCAGGAAAATTATGGTTTTTAGGAAATTAGGCAACTAATGACTATTTCCTGGTGGTTGCTCAAATGTGTTTACTGACCAGGGCATTGTCTGGGGATGCCTTTGTAAAACTACCTTTGCTTCCGGGAATTGTACTTTTATGGATTGATGGTGCCTTTTATTGGTTCTTTGAATTTGTGCTTACAGCTCACTCCTTATTGAGATGGTACTAGTTTCTCAAGAAGAAATAATTAACTTTAGTTAATTTAGACAATGAGGATAGATGTTTTCAAAGTTAAGCTTATTTATATTATATTAGAAGCTGTAAATAGAGGAGTGGGCTTCCTATTAGATATACCTGTCTTGCCTTTTATTGTTTACCTGTTTTTTTTCCTCCCTTTTCCTTCCCAGTTCTACTCAGTTGTGGGGGGGGAAACATTGAGATCAAAGAATATATTACTAATAGACAACATAGGATAATTAGCAAAATAATCTGACTGTATCATCATAGGCTTTCTGTAGTTATTTGTCTTGATTGTCAGGATTCTAATGACCTTAAGCAGCATTGGTGAGGTATATTCTGAACTCTCTGAGGATGGCAAAAGAAAAGGATTGCATTGCAAAGTGGGTGGTAACAGTTCCTTCTGTCCTCGACTGTTAATTGGTGAGAGGGTGGCAGGGAGAGAAGCAGCAATGATATTTCTTCAGAGTTTAGAACATAAATATTTTCTAGAGTAATCTCAAGATAAAAAATTCAAAGAAGACCAAGGAGAGAACCTAAGGTTTGTGCAAAATGGAAGGCAAAGGTGAATAGGAGCCTTAGGGAAGTAAAAGCGAGGCTGGAGGAAAAAAGGGGAGACACTGTGGAAGTAATGAAAAACAGCAGATACTTTCAAAAGTAGCTGAGAAGCTTCTGAAGTGGAACTCCTTAAGTGGGTTTGCATAGTTTGTACATTGACAATAGATAGTGCTGATTTTTCAACCAATTGGAGGGGACATTCAGATGACTGAGTGCTTCTCTCTCATTTTACCTTTTTCTTAAATAGCATTTGGTGTTCATGCAGTTCTAGTTAGACTTATATTAGTGGGGGAGGTGCTGTCTTGTTATATTAGAGTTGATGAGTTGTCAAGGTTATCTATGAGTGTAACCGAGGGACTGTGAGTGTAATTAAAATGTTCCTGCATTAAATTACAATTAATTTTTTCCTCCCTGTCATTTCCATTAAAAAAATAAAGCAAGTAGTTTTTTAAATTTATTTTTTTATTTATAGTTGGTGTACAATCTCATTTATATTAGTTTCAGGTGTACAATATAGATTCGACATTTTTATACCTTACAATGTGATTATCCCACTAATTCTAGTAATTATCTGTCACTGTGTTAACTTATCACAATGTTATTGACTGTTTCCCCCTTTACCTTTTCACCCATCCCCACCCCCTCCCTTCTAGTAATCATCCCTTTGGTCTCTGTTTCTATGAGTCTGTTTTTGTTTTGTTTAGATTCCACATATAAGAGAAACCATATGGTATTTGTCTTTCTGCCTGACTTATTTCACTTAGTATAATACCCTCTAGATCCATCCATGTTGTTGCAAATGGAAAGTTTTCATTCTTTTTTATTGTTGGGTAATATTCCACTGTGTGTGTGTGTGTGTGTGAGTGTGTGTGTGCGCGCGCGCACACACACACCCCACATTTTCTTTATTCATCTATTGATGGACACCTAGGTCGTTTCTATATCTTGGCTATTGTAAATAATGCTGCCATGAACATAAGGGTGCATATATCTTTTCAAATTAGTATTTTCTTTTTCTTTGGATAAATACCCAGAAGTGGAATTGCTGGGTCACATGGTAGATCTATTTTTAGTTTTTTGTTTGTTTGTTTTTTAAAGATTTTTATTGGGGAAT
>NW_017731491.1:357947-386693 GCF_001890085.2 Hipposideros armiger | reverse complement strand
CCAAGCCAGTTCTTAACCATCACACCACTCGGCTGGCCCTATTTTTAGTTTTTTGAGGAACCTGCATACTGATTTCCATAGTGGCTGCACCAATTTGCAGTCCTGCCAGCAGTGCATAAGGGTTCTCTTTTCTCCACAGCCTCACCAGCATGTTGTTTGTTGACTTTTTCATAATAGCCATTGTAACTGGTGCGAGGTGATATCTCATTGTGGTTTTGATTTGCATTTCCCTGATGGTTAGTGATGTTGAGCATCTTTTCATATGTCCGTCGGCCACATCTGCATGTCTTCTTTGGAAAAATGTCTTTTCATGTCCTCTGCCTATTTTTCGATCAGATTGTTAATTTTTTTGTTGTTATATGAGTTTCTTTTATATCTTGGGTATCAGCTGTTTATCAGATATATCATTTGTGAATATATTCTTCCATTCAGTAGGTTGTCTTTTTGTTTTATTGATGGTTTTCTTTGCTGTGCAGAAAAACCGAGGAGTGTTTTAACTGTGGAAGATTATTCATAATTGGTCTTATGACGTTAAGTGTATTAGCAAGGATCACAAGCTAGGCCAAACTTATATTAGGTGTTAGATCACATTCTGATTTTTAACCTCATTTTTTCCCCCTTCATTTCAGTATCTATGCTTTACTTCAAGTAAGCTTGGAGGCTTTGGGTTTAAGTGCTAAATCAACTTTTTCAGCAGTTTTGTTTTTTAATCTTTTGTTTACGGAAGCCAGATAAAGTTAAGTGGCATGCCTATAGTCTTAGAGGTAGATCAAGGAATTAGACAAGGAGTAATGAGCATATGGTTTTCTCTTCAGACATGTTAACCTATAATAACCCCCAGAATTTAACCTGGTTTTTTTTTTTC
Organism: Hipposideros armiger; assembly: GCF_001890085.2. NCBI lineage: Eukaryota > Metazoa > Chordata > Mammalia > Chiroptera > Hipposideridae > Hipposideros > Hipposideros armiger. The sequence continues at coordinate 385,828 of NW_017731491.1, read as the reverse complement.
TAAGATTTCATTGGGTAATTGGGGAAGGGGAACAGTGTTTGGGAATTGGGGAAGGGGACCAGCCAAGTAGTTGTTCTTCAGTCTTCATTGTGGAGGGCGCCAGTCGCCATCTGGCTGCCAGTCAGCAGCTCAGAGCAACTCATTGTGCCATGTTCAATGTTAGTTGCGGATGGGCATAGCCCAACATCCCATGCGGGAGTCGAACTGGCAACCTCGTTGTTAGGAGCAGGTGCTCTCACCAGCTGAGGCATACTGCCACCTACCTGTTGGCAGCTCAGTGGCAGTTCAGCTTGGGTGCAGCTCACTGGCCCATGTGGGAACCCAACCAGCGACCCTGTTGCTCAGAGCTCGTGCTCTTAACCAACTGAGCCACTCGGCCGGCCCAACCTGTATCTTAATTGTACAATATTAGGTGCAGGCTTAGCCTTAAAGTGACAGCATCCTCTGCAGTGCTCCTCATGCCTCAGGTCTTTCCACCACAAGTTTCTCTGACAGTGGAGGAAAGTACATAGTGCATTCCTTGCAGTCTGAGTATGTAGAATTTAAAGGAGCCTATTACAAGGCTGAAGTTTATTTGAATTTTTATGGTTTACCTTAAATTTCATGCCGATGTCTATATATCTGTATCCCTGTTACTGTAAAATATTACTTCCTATCAAGTAAAATTGATACTCTTGGAAATATGCTTTATATTTATTCTTTGGTTTCAGTAATTTCTACCACAATGAGGTATGACCCTCGGTACTTGTATCCCAATTTTAAAAGCATGGTTCTAGAGAAAAAGGACGTTGACTAGGATAGAAAAAGTTGTGAGCCTGAGCTGAGTTCACACGGCTCTAGCGGGAGTTGAGGAGCTGCTGTTGAGTGAGGGAGGAAAGGGAAGGTGTCGTTTATTCAGGTAGCCACCTGCCAGCAGAGGCTTTTCCTTGTCCATATCTTCCAGCTTATTAATTATGTCTCTTTTGAAACATTGGTTTAGGTGATATGTGTAATCTCCTACCTAGTATCCCAGAAGACACCTAATTAAGAAAAAGGATAGGAATCTGTATATTTCTCCCATGTCCCTACTCCACATTTTAAAAGTCTTTTTCTGATAATAACCATGATCATTGTAGAAAGTTTAGAAAATATAGATGATCATAAAAGAAAAACGTAATCACTTATAATCTACATCCCATGATAAACCTACTTTTTCCCCAATAATCATTATATTCTGATCATGTTCTCATTTTAAATAGACAGTATAAACAAATGGCTTGGGCCAGCCGAGTGGCTCAGTTTGGTTAAGAGCTCACTCAAGAGTGCAAGCTCTGAGCAACAGGGTCTCTGGATCTATTCCCAGCCTGAGCTGAGCTGCCGCTAAGCTGCCAACAGGTGGCAGGATGGCTCAGCTAAAAAAAATAAATAACAAAAAATAAACAAATGGCTTAATAAAATTTTCTTATGTAGCAATTTCTTTATTTACTCAACTTTTCCTGTCTTTGTACATCAAGGTGGCTTACAACTTATTTGCTATGACGAATACTCTGCAATTGATATCCTTATACATAGCTCTTTGGGGATATTTCTGATCTTTTTGTACTAGAATACATTTCTAGACATGAAACTGTAGGGTAAAAACTATGACCCAATTCTAAAGCCCTTGATACAGATTGCCACAAAGATTGCCCATTTTACTGATCCCTTGACAGTCAGAATTGCACATTATTGTTTTATCTTATAGGGAAAATATGATACAACATCTTTATTTGAATTTCTGTTGTTGTAATTTCAAGCTAACCATATTTTTACTTCCCTTTCAGACCATTTCTATTTCTTTTGTGAATTATCTGCTCCTAGTCTTTGCCCATTTTTCTGTTGTGGGTGTTTGCCTTTTTCTTACTGATTCATTGGAAATTTTTGTTTATTGAGACTATTAACTCGTTTTATATATGATAAAAATATTTTTCTCCGTTTAACATTAGACTTTAAAATTGTTTTACCATTTCCCTCCCTCTCTGCATGTTGTCATTTTCCAAGGAGAAAGAAAATGCCTGTGATACTAGCATTGGTCAGGAATGGAAGAAAATGACTCCAAGCTAATGACAGAAAGTCAGCCTACTAAATAGGATTGCCCTTGCACCTTTAATGACAGACATTTTGCAAGTGATGTTTGTCAAAATCTAGCCCTTGCAAAATCTAGCCTTAGCATCTAAAGAGTTTGATGGAATTCTCAACCCTTTTATTTAGATGTTAATATTCATGCTATGTCCTGGTTAGTGAAACCTGAGGACTCTCCCCAACACTTGCGTGACAGCTCCTCAGCCTGCTGGGGCAATTGCACGTAGAAGACCCTCTGCCTGGTGGCTTCACCTCCAACTTGAAAGGGATATAAGTCGTTAAGACCAAGCACTTCCCCCACTTGACCAAAAGGAGAACCTAGATTGCAATCATGGTCCAGATAATATACACATTGTTAGGCGTTGGCTTGAGTGATGGTTAGAATGTGCCTGCGATGGGTGGGGAAGATTGAGGTATGGCAGCCAGTGATGAGCGCTGCTATTGGCATCCCAGGTATGCTTACCATGTAGCAGGACTGTCAGCTAAGCCAGATTCCCAAAGTCTACCTTTTCACTGGCCCATGTTCCAATTAAGAAGCATTTTATACCACAGAAAACTATTCTGTGAAAAATTTATCTGCTAGCGTTAGGTCCTGTCCAAGGCTGAGGCACTGAAAATGGTTTTTAAACAGCATACGTTGTTTTTTCTCCTAGGATTTTCTGTGGGTGCAATTTCTCCAGTTTAACCACAGTGTTAGCTTTGACGTGTCTGCCCTCTAGTGGCTATCTGTGATTAACCAGTGTCTTCCAGCTTGAGGAAAAATACTTTTCCCTAAAAGTAATTTTTCTTGATTAGCTTTCCAAGTTTAAGCCTCTGGTTTCTTAAAGAATTTATTATTACCACCAAAGCAACCTGTTTATAATTTTATTCCATTTTCTAAAATCCTGATATATGCCTTCCCTGGTTTCACCATAGAATCAAGTCTAGTCGTCTGTCCTCTGCAGCTTAGCTTTGCAGCTCACCGCTACCCCAGTGTAGCAAACATATTCCTGCTGTTCTTTACTTTTGCTTCTGTTTCAAATGCCCTGTCAGTCTCTGTGCCTCTTCAGATCTTTCTCTTTTTTCAAGGTTAGACTGAAAGCTCATTTGTTCCTGTGAACACTACCCATAATGGTAGCTCCCTTTTGAACCCCCATGAAATGTATTTCCTGTGCCATACATTTACACCGTGCTTGTTGGATCACCTTTTCTAATATAGCAGCCTCATCTCTTCAGGCAAATAAACCCCTTTAGTAGGGTACTGTTTCACACTTTTTTGTGTCCCCTATGGACTCCAGCAGCTCTCATTAATATGTTATTTATTTGCCATTCGGAGATATCCAGTATCCTGACTCTTATCTTTTCCCATTGATGGCTAAAAAGCTAATTGTCTAGATTTAAATATGCATATTAGCAAAATAGCAATGTAAGTGTATTTCCCCCTAAACAAACCTGTCTTGGCCATATGTCTGTGTCTCAAATGCAGTAAAACCTTGGATTGCGAGTAACGTGGTTTGCGAGTGTTCCGCAAGACGAGCAAACATTTCTAATACATTTTAACGTGGTAAATGAGTGATGTCTTGCAATACGAGTGGTTTGTTTCTGGAATGAATTATGCTCTCAAACCAAGGCATTACTGTATTCTAATGTCTTTTTTTTTTAAGATTTTTATTGGGGAATTGGGGGGATGGGAACAGCGCTGGGGAATTGGGGGAAGGGGAACAGACAGGTTGCTGTCTTTTTGTTCTTCAGTCTAGTTGTGGAGGGCCTTGCTTCACTGGCCCAAGTTGGCACCTTGGGCTCTTCCCGGACGAGGCAGATCAGTCATGGGCTTCTGGACGGCTGCTGGCTGCTCTCGCTGGCTGCTGGCTACACATGGTAGCCCATGGCAACCCACTGCAGCAGTGGCTGCAGCCTACGCCGTCACCGGCGACCCACGGCAGCCCAGCTCCAGGCCGAGCTGTTGTTCAGCATCTTAGCTGTGGAGGGCAGCATCACTGGCCCTCATATGTGGGATCCGAACTGGGGCCCTCTGGCGTCCCAAGCCAGCTCTTAACCATCGTGCCACTCATCCGGCCCTCTAATGTCTTTTGATCAGAGCCATTAAGTATATTTATTAACTCCTTAATGTTAAGGAGTTGAAAGTGACTTTGGAAATTTTGAAAAAAATCATGCTCTTAGTTTAGTAAATTTAGTAAGTAATCAGTGTTGCTTCATTACCCTTCTGCATGCGTTCTTTGGCCTTATTTCTGAATAATGTTTCAAGTTATAACTTTGTTGGTCATGGTCTAATTCTTTATATCCATAAACAATTCAAATGTTTAATATTAAGAGAAATTTAATGAGTGGATTTTCCTTAGCCTCCCCAGATGTTATCAGCGTCTTTTATAGTTTAAATTCCTTCTGGAAACATGGTAATCATGTGTACCAGAGGACTGGTGCTAAAGCCAGAAGCCAGACTAAGCAATGGGTTATAGTTAGCAGGGCACACAAAGAAGAGAACAGGTGATACAGGCAAAAGGGACATGTAGACGCTATCTCCAGGGTGAAGCTAAGATCAGAGTCAAGGGTTTTAAACCAAAGCTCAGAGAATAGAAAAGATGTTGCTCTCAGTAGAGATGATATTCAAAATACTTAGCAATTAGTACAGCACAGCTATCAACCAATCAGAACAGGCAGGAGCGAGACCTGGAAGTCCTCTACTGTGGAGGCATTCACCTGTGTGTCACCGGATCGTGAAACATTCAGAGGGGTTCTAGACAGCCACCATTTACCATCAGGTATAGAAATATTTCAATTTAAAGATTAGTGAAGTTACGCCGCTATGTCCTGGCTGAACATAAGACCATATGCCCATATTGAGGGCTCAGGCTATAAAGAAGGAAGTGGACCAAGTGTGGGGTCTTCAGATAGTGGGATATGGAATTTCACTTAAGTAGAAGGAAAGAGAATCTGGACAGGAAGATAGCACAAAGACAGTATCTTAGGATCAGGCCCCTGTCAGCGCACCTGGGGTATGTATTCCTTAAATGCCCGAGAAGCAGCCTGTCCTGGCAGAAAGTATATTCTACTTTAGCAGAATCCTGACTCTGCTGCATATGCTTAGGTTACTTCGACAGATTATCTCACTTCTATGACACAGTTCCTTTAGCTAAAAAATAAGCCTCAAATCATACCTTTATGTCGTGCATCAAGGTGGTTCAAATGAGATCATAGTCATGAAAATACTTTAAATTATGGAGGAGCAGGGAGTGGCACAGCGGCCGTCTCCTTATTACCTTATGATGGATGCTGCTTGCTCTCTCCCCCATATTGAAGCACTCATCTTGACAACCAAGAATATGACCAATAATTTAATGGAGATGAGGCATTGAAATGGAGGTGATGTATTGAAATTAGCCTAAGATTTATTCCTAATTTTCCCACTTACTGGTTATGCTATCATGGACAATATTTATTAATTCATCTAATATCTTATGAGCATCTTCTGTATGACTGTCACTATGCATAGTCTTGTCCTTACAGAGCTTACAGTCTATGAAGGGAGACAATAGATCTTCTTGGAGAGCTGAGTTTCCATCATCACTCATCTCCCTGGTACCTAACACAGTTACAGTGAGGGAGTAGTATCTATGTGTATCCCTGTGCTTTTTGGTGTTTTTCCAAGCCATTAACACAAAGGTTTTCAATCTTAACTGCTTATCAGTTATCTATGGAGCTTTTTAAATATTCAGATCCTAAAGCTCCACATCTCACGGTGTGCTGATAAATGTTTTAAAACCTGTTTTCTGGGTGAGGGCTGATTTTGTAGCATTGCTGATTACCCTGATCAATACTCCCACCGTGGCCAATTTCAAGCTACCAACATTTTTTACTCTCACAAGATTTCTAAAAATCTAGCAATTGGCTCTCATGAGCCTGTACTTACTAACCAACTCCAGTACAGCATTGCCCCACCTCAGGTCTAAGGATTAAAAATCTGTAGGAATGAGGCCTGGAGACTTTTGTTATTAAAAAAGTTCTGAAGGGAGCCAGAGTTAAGAACCAGTGACTTGTGAAGTTTCCATATTGCATCCTTGTCAGATGTGACAGGTTCAGAACACAGTAAGACTTGTTGCTTTTTAAATCCAAGTAGCCTCAAGAAGTTGCATCTCTGGTGATAGAAAAGATGATATAGCAACTCTGAAATCATTGCAAGTGGGTGAGTTAAGTTGCACATACTATACAAGTTTTTAAGGTAGAATAAGGATTGTAGACAAAAGACATCCAGTGACAGCTCTCATTTGTAACCAAGAAACAGAATTAGGTAGTGCCACAAGAGAGATGCACAGTAACTGTCAGGTTTGGAGAGAAATAGACAGTATATTAGTCGAGTGATAAATGTTATAAACTGCTGGCTTTGGAACCAGCTTTGAAGGCTGGGGAAGGATCTAGGAGAGAGGTGAGGGGCCTTCCAGGTTGATGAAAAAGCGTGGACAAAGGAAGTTATTAACTACCTTGAAGAATGATGAATGAGTCCACTTGGATTGGAGCATATGCAAAGTGCAAACAATTTTGAACAATAAGGTTTGGGAAAATATTGTTTAACACCTGTCTAACCTAGTGTTTTTCAAGGCTGGCAACATGTCCCTTCCCTCTTAGCCTACTCCTCAGCAGATAAGAGATATGACTTGGATGCTTACTTTTTTCCAAACATCTTTTAGCAACCCACTTTTATGCTTAGGTATTAAGTTAGATTAATAAGAATGTGTTAATCTTTCAATTCACTTAATGGTTCCTGAAGACCCTAACATTAAATGCACATTTAGAATGCACATCTCATACCATATTGTTGATAGGTCAAATTTGTCTTAAGAACATCAAGAAGAAATTATTCTCTTTAAGTAAAAACTGTTTGACATTGGGACTCTGGGATATTTTTTAAAAGCCAACAAACATGTATTTAGTCACTTAATTAATTAGTTTTCCTCCTTATCCATCAGAAATTGTTCTGTTCACAAGAAAAAACTGAAAGCTATTGCTACACTTTCTCCTGATCATTTCTAGTGTTCTGAGCAGGTCAACTATTTGGCATTTTTTACTAACACTGTGAGATTACTTAGCAAGGTAGATGGTTATAGCTGGTGTATGCACTTGTTAGAATAGAATGGTAAACACTCTACCTTTAGCTACCATTTATTTAAATGCCACTATTCAAAATAACTGTATTACCTGTAATCGCTCTTATTGAATAAGCAATGTTCTATCTTTGTGTTTTTGGCAGTGAGTTCTTTTGAGATAAACATAATTGAACATTTTGTTCATTCCTTTTAAATCCATTTTACCCTAAGGCCTACAATGCCATAATATACTGATAGTGGATTTTTTTTAAGTTTTTTTTCCCCCAAGTAAGATGAAGGGGAAGCACATCATTCATTGGCCTATTATAGTATTAAATATTATAGTATTAATACTATAGTTCTATAGTATTAATCCAAGAAAGAAAGAAAAAAGCCATTTGTAGATCTTATGTTAGAAATGCTTCTCTGATTTGCTTCCCCCTCCCCTTTGGTGGCAAAGGAATTTTCCACTCTTTTGGCACTATTTGAAGTGTAGAAGTTGTAGAAGAAAGGTGGAAAAGCATATTGTTTTATAATAAGCCATAAAATGAGATAGGCTTTCTTCTGTAACTCCTTCCCATCTTGGGATATAAGTATCAAAGTGAGATTCTTAGTTTAGAGGCTGCTGGTTATAGCAGAAAGATAGACCTGAGTTCAAATCCTGACCACAACAAAAATTGGCTTTGTGAACTTGAGCAAGTCCCAAAGGGTTGTGGTACACATTAAATAAAATAACATAAAGTTATTTGGCCTAAAGTGATGCTCAGTAAATGTTAGCTCACCTTTATAGATGTAACTGGTTTGGGCTGTTTGTGCCCTCTAAAAAAGTATCAGGGGTGTTTTTGCTTTTTACTTTTCTACATACTCTCATCACAATTTTTATTGGTAGAAAAATCCACCAGAGAGCTGAAAATAATTTCAATTATTCCTTTTTTGGTCTGCTCACTTAGATATGAGGGGAAGGGCACGAAGCTAGTAATGGCCCATACACATAAAGGTGCTCAACCTTATTAGTAATCAAGACAAAGTAAATTAAGCTGATAATGAGATTAAACACTAGATTAACAAAAAATGGAAACATCTGATGATTCCAAGTGTTGACTAGGATTTAGATCAATTAAAACTCTCACTCCTTCCTAGTGGGAGTATAAATCAGCACAACCACTTTGGAAAATAATTTGGCACTATCTTGTAAATTTGAACCTGTATTTACTCTATGACCCTGTAATTCCTCTCCTAGGTACATATCCTATAGACCAAAAGATATGTACAGGAATGTTTGGTTGATGTCTGAAAAACTGGAAATAATTCTATCTATCTAAGTAAAATGGATGAACTTTGATCTAGTCATATAATGCAGTTTTTTACCCCAGTAAAAATGAATGAACTATAGCTATATGTAATAAATGGATGAACCTTGTTAGTGTACTATTTTGTTTTCAAAAATCATATTGGGAAGACTACATACAGTATAATATAAGACTACATACAGTATAATATAATTTTTAAAGCCCCCAATCAATCAAAACTAAATAATATATTGTTTAAGAATATAGACATATATAATTTTTTAAATGGAATAAAAAATAATGCAAAGAGGTAGAGCCAATATATACGTTTAAATGAAATTCTAAACAATATTCACATAATACAAAAGAGGCAGAAAAGGAGGAATAGAGGAATAAAAATATAAGGACAGACAGAAAGTAAATAGTGACATGATAGATTCAAATATAACTGTATCAGTAATTACACTAAATATTAGTGGACTAAAAGGCAAAGATTGTCATAATGGATAAAATAAAATATACTTTCTTCGTGATGGAAGGAGAACTGACTCTGGGTGGTGAACACACAATGTGATATATAGATTACGTATTACAGAGTTGTACACTTGAAACCTATGTGATTTTACTAACCATTGTCACCCCAATAAATTTTAATTAAAAAACTATGTGTGTATGTGTGTGTGTGTGTGTGTGTGTGTGTGTGTGTGTGTATTTCCTTCAAAACTTACTATAAAATACAATAATTGAGATGGTGTGGTACTGAAATCAAGATTGACAAATAGATCAATGGGAACAATAATAAAGAACCCAGAAGTAAACCTCACCTATACTGTCACTTGACTTTTTACAAAGGAGCCAAGTAATCCAATGAGGAAAGGACAGTCTTTTTAACAAATAGTGCTTGAAAACTGGATATCCATATGGGAAAAAAAAAAAAAGAGCCTCCACTCCTGCATCATACCATGTACAAATAGGGCAAAAGTGACCAGAGAACAAATATAAAATGGCAGGGAACAAATTTAAAGAAAAAGTTAGGATCATTAGTTCTCTCAACTTTTCTGACTTTTCCTTCATGTCAATACTCTTGTCTCCATGAAGAGCTGTGTAATATCTTAACATATAATAATTCTTACCTAGGCCAGGGATGGGTAAATGATATGCTTTTTTAATGTTTTGGGAGGCAGGATTTTATGAGTTTTAATTCTAGCTTCACCATATGAGTTTCCTTGTGCAACTTATTTGTTCTTTGTGAATTTCAGTTTTTTCATCTCTAAAATATAATTCATTGGGTCTAAATTGCCATAAGTTATAGCACCCTCAATTATGTTATGTGCCACTAAGAAAAACTAAGTATTGCAATTAAACTATGATTCAGTGACTTTTTTATCACATTGATTTATCCTAAGTTACGTGTATATGTTAGAATCAGTGAAAAATGTACCCTCAACCTTCTGAGTTTATAAGAAATATGAGGTGTGATTAAAAATACGATGAGTCGAGCTCTGAGCAACAGGGTCTCCGGTTGGATTCCCAGCCCAAGCTGAGCTGCCGCTGCGCTGCCAACAGGTGGCAGCATGGCTCAGCTAAAAAAAAATACGGTGAATGTTTAAATTAAAAATATTTATTACAGTAAAAAGACACATTGCCATTAATCCCCCTCAAAATACTCCCCTTTGCTTCTAACACACTTATTCCATCGTTCTTGCCACTTTCTGAAGCAGTTCTGGAAGTCCTCTTTCGTGAGTGTCTTTAGTTGCACTGTAGTGGCTGCCTCAATATCCTAAATCATTTTGACTTTTGGGAAGAGGCAGAAGTTGCACTGTGCCAGATTCGGTATAAGGTGGATGAGGACATACCATAATGTTTATTTGTTTGTTTGTTTTTAATTTTATTGGGGAATTGAGGGAAGGGAACAGTGCTGGGGAATCGGGGGAAGGGGAACAGACAAGTTGCTGTCCTTTTGTTCTTCAGTCTAGCTGTGGAGGACATTGCTTCACTGGCCCATGTTGGTATTATCATTGCGCTCTTCCCGGGTGAGGCAGATCGCTCACGGCGGCTCTTGGCAGCTCACACCGGCTACCAGCTGCTCACGCTGGCTGCTGGCCACACACAGTAGCTCACAGCAGCCTACTGCAGCAGGGGCTGCAGCCTACGCTGTTGCCGGCGATTCATGGCAGCCCAGCTCCAGGTCGAGCTGTTGTTCACCATCTTAGCTGTAGAGGGCAGTGTCACTGGCCCCTATGTGGGATCCAACCGGGGCCCTGCTGCTCAGAGCTGGCAGCTCTTAACCAACACGACACTCGGCCAGGCCCCATAATGTTTTTATTTGACAGAAATTGTCAAATTTTATTTGACAGAAGCCATATGTGACACAGAGCATTATCATGATGGAGGATGAAGTAAAGACACTTACCAAAGAGGACTTGCAGAGCTGCTTCAGAAAGTGGCAAGAATGATGGGATAAGTGTGTTAGAAGCAAAGGGGAGTATTTTGAAGGAGATTAATGGCAATGTGTCTTTTACTGTAATACATTTTTTTAAATTTAAATATTCACCGTATCTTTTGATCACATCTCACAAGTAGGACGATGTACTTAAAATGTTGAGCAGACACCTCACACGTTATAAATACTCAATAAGTAGGAACCATTATTTGGATGGTAATGGAGGTAGTGATTTGATCATGAGAACTTTTTGAAGTGGTGCACATTGTTGAGGTTCTTTGGGGATCAGAATCATTAATAGGTCATCTTGATGAGATTTGGTGGTAGTGGTCAGAATGCCCACTCATTTTGAATTTGAAGTAGCATAACGATAATGTAACAATATATGTAACAATAATATAACATCTTCAGCTTGTTTTTAGAGGTAATTCTTTTAATTATTGAAACTCTGTTGTCAGTGAAATTTGTAGACTATTTGTTGAAGTTTCCTCAGGGAGTAAATTTTTTTGATACATGCCAACCTCCTGGGTTGGTTGAAGTCACTTTTTATGGTCAGAATTTAGTTCACATGCACAGCATGAATGAGCTATTCCTACGTGTAAAGCTTCGTAAAATTGCATTGTTGATATTATGATATGAGACCTCAGGTTGTAAATTATTCTCATTTTTCTGTCTTTCCAGGAGGCAGACAGTGGGGAGGAGGAATGCCGGTCACAGCCCAGGAGGTATGTTTGTTGATTATATCCTATAGCATTTCTGTAGTTAGTGTTTTTTCTCTAACTTTCTCTCAGTCTTGTCATATTATCTTATCTCTGTTTTTCTAAAATGCTTAATTGGTCTCTCAAAAATGGAATTGCTTTGAGAATCCAGTTACTGACTCAAAGATTTTAAATGGTAGATTTCATTATGTTGTGTACCTGAAGCTAATATAGTTTTGCATGTCAATTACACCTCAGTAACTAAATAAATACATTAAGTAAAGTCAATAAAATGGTAGGTTGCCTTTTTAAAAATGCAGAAAAGCCAGTATTGGCCCAGTTTTGACCCAAGTCTCCAGAACTATCTTGGGTATTAAAAAAGCAAATCTTTCTCACCCTTTGGGAAAATATCAGCCTTCAGTTTTGTACCTATGTTTGTCATTCATTTCGATGGATTTTACAGTTCTTACAGATTGGTTAATATTTCACCTCCTAAGTACAAGGATATACTGAGTAACTTACCCAGTCCTTCGAAATACAATGAAACTTTTTTTCTCCTCTTATGGAATAGCTGGCATGTTGTGATCAGGGCACCAATACCAGCTGCCATTAAAAGAAAAAGAGACACCGAGGAAGTGTATAACATTTCTGTAATCTCCATTAAGTGGTTTTTAAATCTACTCCCTCCTACAAGAAACAGTTCTGGTAAATTCTAGATGGTTATTTAAAAGTTACTATGCTTGACATGAGCCAGTCTGGATGATACAGAGAAAAGCTATAATAAGCATGCTCATTGTGGAGAAGCTGGCTAAAGGAAATGCGTCCTTAATGATGAATTATCGGGTGTTTGTTGACATATACCTCACTCTTGTAAACTACAACTTAATATAAAAATAGTTTCTTTTCTTCAGGAACTAAGGTTATTGGCAATATTTTTCCTGTCTTGGTTACGACAAAAATTTTGGCTTAAAGCTTAATTTTTCACTGTCTCTTAGGGAAGATCTGACAGTGAAGTGTCATTCTTTTGTGCATAGGGCTAAGAGATAGAAACCAGAAGAAAGTTTAGCTGATGCTTACCAGAGGCATCATAACCTTATTCCCATTAGAAGGAAAAAGGATGCTAAAGGATTCTTAAAATTTCTAGTAGACCAGATTTAAGGATCTCTGGGTTAATTTTTGAGCTTCACATATTGACTTGGCATCTGCTGGGATACTTGTTCCAAAAAATTACATAATGATGAGACAATGAAGTCTGCTCTCTTATTCACAACACTAAATTGTCAAGCCATTAAGAACCATAATGACCCCTTTTTTAAAGTTGTTGGCAATAAATCATTAATATGAGTAGCAGAGGATTTTCGTAGTCATCTTCTAGTCACAAGAAAAAGATCATTCATAGAAATAAGAAATGAGGAAAAACCTAGTAGCACTCATTTTAAAAAATCAAAATTTACTTGCCTGTTGTAATTTCTTACATTGTGTGTTTCCCAGGCTGTTTCTAAATTTAATTGCTTTAGTCTGACTCAAAGCGAAGAAACTTCGAAGTGCCACATGAATGCCCCTTGTAGCTAAATGGTGTGTAAGAGGTTGATTTTTGTGTGCTTGGCTGCTGCGGATTGTTCTGGCATTCTCCATCACTTCCCACAGAATAAACCAGCCTTGAGTTAGCGTCTTTTCATTGAGCATGCCTAAACTCATCTTTTCAGTTTGTGGGTTTGGTTGTGGTTTGTAGTAGGGAATTGAATAGTAAACAGTGTATCATTAAAATGAATGCCAGTTCCAGGTAATGAAACAGATGTTGCATTAATGATCTCTTAGTTTAACCACATGCCATTTATTGGGAAATTCATAAGTTAAAAGTAATCTTTCAATATAATTAACCCAAGCTCTGATGTCTTTAAAAACGAATGTTCACAGGCAACAACAAAAAATAAATTAGACGACATCAAGATGTAAAACTTCTGTGCATCAAAGGACACAGTCAACATAGTGGAAAGGCAACCCACAGAATAGGAGAAAATATTTTATTTTATTTTATTTTATTTTATTTTATTTTATTTATTTTTAGCTGAGCCATCCTGCCACCTGTTGGAAGCTCAGCAGCGGCTCAGCTCAGGCCAGGAGAAAATATTTGAAAATCATATAAGAGGTTAATGTCCAGAACACATAAAGAACTCTTACAACTCAGCAATAAAAGACATAAGCAAGCTGTCTTAGTCAGTTCGGGCTCTTATAACAAAATACCGTAGACATACATTTATTTCTCATAGCTCTTGATGCTGGGAAGTCCAAGATCAAGGTGCTGGCAGATTTGGTTTCTGGTGAAAGCCCTCTTCTTGGCAGCTGCCTTCTTACTGTGTCCTCACATGGCTGTCAGTGAGAGGGTGCACTGGCCTATTCCTCTTTTTATATGGCCGCTAATCCTGTTATGGGGGCCCCACCTTCATGACATCATCTAACCTCAATTATCTACCAAAAGCCCCCATCTCCAAATGCCATCACATTGGAGGTTAGAGCCTCAACATATGGAATTAGGGGTGGCACACAAACATTCAGACTACAACAGCCCACCCCTGCCCTTCATTTCATCACAGCAGCCCCCAAAGTCTTAACTCATTCTAGCATCAACTTGAAGGTCCAGCCTCTTCTAACTATCATCTGTTGTAAATCAGGTATGGGTGAGACTTGGGGCAAAATTCTTCTCCACCGATGAACCTGTGAAACCAGTTAAGTTACGTACTTCAAAATACAATGGTAGGATAGGCACAGAATAGACATTCCCATTCCAAAAGGGAGAAACAGGAAAGAAAGAAGAGTGACAGGCCCTAAGTAAGTCCAAAATTTAATGAGGCAAATTCCATTAGCTCTTAAGGCTCAAGAATACTTCTCTTTGGTTTGATACTTTGCCTTGTGGACTCACTGGGGCAGCAAGCAGTCCTTCGTTCAGGACCCACTGGAGTAGTGGTGTCACCCCCACATGGCAGCCATGCCCTTTGGCTCCCTCGGAGCTCTACCCATGCTGTGTACTACAAAGGCTGGCCCACATGGCACACTGCCGGGCGGTGGCCCCGCCCTTTGAGACTGAGGTGGAGGCAGCCTTGTCCCTAGACCCTTTGCTCTCTAGGCTTGTAGTGGGAGCGGTAGACCTGAGACTAGCAGGATCTCCTTTGGGGTCCTCCTTGCTGTTTCTTGAAGGATCATGCATGTTCACACTTCCTTCGTTTTGAATCATTTTCTTTGCTTCCTTTAGTCTCAGCTGGCAGTGTTTCTGCTGGTATAATCACATCTCTATTTCTGGCTTCTGTTGAGATGGCCGATTAGTTTTGTGGCTCACATCCACATTAATCTCCTTACCAAATGGTTGCTCACCACACTCTTGGGGTTCTCTTCTGAACAGGCTGTCATTTCTTGCGATATGGATAGGCTGCAAATTTTCCAAATCTTTATGTTCTTTTCCCTTTTTGTTTCACAACTCCTTCTGCAATTCATTTCTCTCTTCTCTTATTTTACTATAAGCGTCAGGAGGACCTGGGCTGCTCCTTCAACACTTTGCTTAGAAATTCCCTGAGCTAAATATACAATTGTATTGCTCACAAATTCTGCTTTCCACAAGACTGAACAGGAACACTATTCAGCCAAGTCCTTTGCTACTTTATAACAAGGATTGCCTTTCCTCTATTATTCAGTAAGGTGTTCCTCATTTCCACCTGAGACCTCATCAGAATGGCCTTTACCGCCAATATTTCTACCAATATACTATTCATGATTATTATGTATTCTCTAAGAAGATAGAGGGGTTTTTCTCCAGCTATCCTGTTTTCTTTCTGAGCTCTCACTAGAATTGCCTTTTAACACTCCCTTCGTGGCCACCTCAGCTTTTTCTAGCATGCATCTCAAAATTCTTCCGGTCTCTACTGCATTACCCAGTTCCAAAGTTGCTACTATATTTGTAGGTATTCGTTGTAGTAGCACTCTTCTTCTCAATACCAAAATCTTTATTAGGATTTTCCGGAAAACCAGAATTAATGGGAAATATATAGATAGATAGATTTATTATAAGGAGTTGGTTTATACAATTATGCAAGCTGAGAAGTCCCAAGATCTGTAAGTTGGAGACCCAGGAAAGCTGGTGGCGTAACTTCCAGTCTGAATCTGGTCAGGAGAAGACCAATGCCCTACCTCAAAGACAGGCAGAGAGCGCAAATTCTTCCTTGCTCAGCCTTTTGTTCTATTCAGGCCTGCAATGGAATAGTGAAGCCCACCCACATTGGACAGGGCAGTCTGCTTTACTCAGTCTACTGATTCAGATGTTAATCTCATGCAGAAACCCCCTCAGAGACATACTGTTTAATCAAATATCTGGGCACCCTGTTGCCCAGTTAGATTGACATATAAAATTAACCATCACTTAAAATGGGCAAAGAACTTGAATAGACATTTCTCCAAAGATGACAAATAATGGCCAATAAGCACATGAAATGATGCTCAACATCACTAATCATTAGGGAAATGCACATCAAAATAATGAGATACCACCTCACACTTGTTAGAATGTCCGCTATCCAAAAACAGAAAATAACAAGTGGTGGTGAGGATGTAGAGAACTTGAAATCCTTGTGTATTCTTGGTGGGAATGTAAAAGGGTATACAATATGGTGGGTCCTCAAAAAATTACAAATAGAATTACCATATGAACCAGCAGTTCCACTTCTGGGTATACACCCAAGAGAATTAAAAGTGGTGTCTCGGGCCGGCCGAGTGGCTCAGTTGGTTAAGAGCTCGCTCAAGAGTTTGAGCTCTGAGCAACAGCGGTTTGATGCCTGGCCCGAGGTGAGCTGCCACTGAGCTGCCAACAGGTGGCAGGATGGCTCAAATAAAAAAAAAAAAGTAATGATATGTTTAAAAAAAAAGTGGGGTATCAAGAAATTTGTACACTCATGTTCACTGCAGTCACAACAGTCAAGTGTTCATCAACAGATGAATGGAGAAACAAAATGTGGTATATGCTTACAATGTAGAATATTATTCAGCCTTAAGAAGGAAGGAAATTCTGACACATGCTACAACATGGATAAACCTTGAGGACACTATGAGCGAAATAAGCCAGTCACAATGGGACACAAATGTATAATTCCCCTGTTATGAGGTATACCTACAGTCGTCAAATTCTCAGAGATACAAAGTAGAATGTTGGTTGCCACAGGTTGGGGAAAGGGGAGGATGAAGAGTTATTGTTTAACAGGAACAGAGTTTCAGTTTTGGAAGAGAATAAAGTTCTAGATATGGATGGTGGTGATAGTTGCACAACAGTGTGAATGTATTTAATGCTATTGCACACTTAAAATGGTTAAGATGACAAATTTTATGTTTTGTGTATTTTACTACAATTAAAAAACAAACACTACATCTGAAGCTGCCGTTGAATAATATTATATGTCCATTATAATTTAATACATATATAGTCATGGGATGTGGAGTAGAGTGTGGGAATGGAGTCAATGGAATTGTAATAGATATGTATGGTATCGGGGTAGGGGATAGTGGACGGGGGCAGGGGGGTTGTCACTTTGTGAAGGGTGAAAAGGATAACTATTGCATTGTTTTGTAGACCTGACACTAATAAAAAAAAAATTTTTAAGCCACTTTTATGTCATTTAAATTCTGGCAATACTTTGTCTTTCTAAGAAGATAGGCAGAAAAAGATAACATGATTACAGAACTAAAAATCAAGTTATGTATTATTACTTTTTTGGTGAAAAGATAAATGGATGAAATTCAATGCCAATCTTCCCTTTGCATAGTTATGAACTCATGGTTTTTCTTCTTCTTGTATGATGACCCATTGTGCTGACTGGGGAACAGCCAAGGAGGGAACTATAAAACTAAACCATAAAACACGCCAATATTAAATCATTTTAACTTATAAACAGTTATTTTATATGAGTCATCTTATAAAATTGTAAGATAGTAAATAAAAATAAACAAAAGAAATATGCCAGTCAAATAAAAATTTGAAATTCTAAGACATCTTTTTTAAGGTGAATGGTTGTGTAGGAAACAAAGTACTTTAGATCTAAATTTAGAAAATAAATTTTTTAATTACAGTAGAATTCTTTCATTCCTGTGAATACCTGTATACAGTTATACCGACTGTAATCTAATAATTGTATAAAGAGAAAAGGAATGACCTTAGGAAATTGCCTTTAGGGTCAGCAATTTGAGTATTATAAAATAACATAGTTGCAAAGATCTGGGAGAAATTGTTTGTTTGTTTGTTTGTTTTTTAAGACAAATGAATGCCTAAGCTTTTCAGGACAATTTGTATGTTTTCCCCCCCTCAACTCAAGCAATACATATAATATTTGTTGCCAGTTTTAATTTTTTTAATAACTCAATATGAAGTTATTTTTCATGTTCACCTTAAAACCTCTCCTGTTTTAAACCTAGTTTCTTCCTCTTCAGTCTTTCACAGACATAAAGAATTACCATTTACTGAAAAAGTTCTTCACCTTTGAAAATATATTATTTTCCCCAAGGTGTACTTCAAAACTAGCAAGGAAAAGGAAGTTTTCAGCAGATGGGGAAGAGAGACAGCAGTGTGGACCAGTGGAGTCTCAGAAAATCCCTTGGAAGAGCCAGGTCTTGACTGAATGGGCTTTAGATAAGAGAACAGAAGAGCATTCCAAATATGGAAGGATGGGGAGAGTGGAAGGAAATCCCCAGAAGTCTGGAAGTAGGTGCTAATGTGTTTCAGGGACAATAAGAAGATAATTGTATCTTAAAAGCAGAGGAGTTTTGATTTGCTAGGTCTTTGTCTAGAAAAATGACATGACTGCCAGAAAAGAGTATGCGAAGAGGCAGGAAAACTTTCCAGGAGGCTGTTGAAGGCAAATGGCTAGAGGTAGGCAATCGCCTCCCCATCTGAGAGCAACATGAGGACAGGGACTGTGTCTGTTATCTCAGTATCCAGAGTGATCCGCATGTAGTTGGCATTTAATAAATGCTTGTGGAATGAATAAATGAGAATAGAAGACTGTTGATATTTCCACTAGAAATAATGTCTTTACTAGAAATGAATCAGGGCATGTCTGTGTAAGATACGGTTTCACAATAGCACTGTGTGACTAATTTACTCAATTTGTGGAAAAATCTTTCCTCTAGGTCTCTGTCTCTGGTACCTCAACAAGTTTTCTTTATTTTATATTTGCTCTGTTTGTTTTTTACTTTTGAGATATGACTTTATTTCATTCCAGACTATTTGGTGAAATAATTATTGTATGGATTTAAGTATCATAATGACTATATATATATATATATATATATATATATATATATATATATATATACATACATACATACATACATACATACATACATACTATATTGCCCATATTTGGACTGTGAAAAGAGGACTAATGTACTTCTACCTCAGTATATGTTCT
Organism: Hipposideros armiger; assembly: GCF_001890085.2. NCBI lineage: Eukaryota > Metazoa > Chordata > Mammalia > Chiroptera > Hipposideridae > Hipposideros > Hipposideros armiger. The sequence continues at coordinate 366,778 of NW_017731491.1, read as the reverse complement.
AGTTAAAGAATATGTTAACCTAGAAAATACTTTACTTTCAAAACTGAAACTCTATGCTCATTAATAATAACTCTTCACACTCCCCTTTCCCCAACCCTTGGCAACCAACATTCTACTTTGTATCTCTGAGAATTTGATGACTGTAGGTACCTCATATAAGGAAATCATACAATATGTGTCCTTTTGTGACTGGCTTATTTCACTTAGCATAGTGTCCTCACGGGTCATCCATGTTGTAGCATGTGTCAGAATTTCCTTCCTTTTTATAGCTGAATAACATTCCATTGTATGTATATACCACATTTTGTTTATCCATTCATCTGCTAATGGACATTTGGGTTACTTCCACCTTTTGGCTATTGTGAATAATATTGCTGTGAGCATGGGTGTACAAATTTCTCAAGACATTGCTTTTAATTGGGTATATACCTAGAAGTGGATAATATGGTAATTCTATTTTTAATATTTTGAGGATCTGCCATACTATACCCTTTTACATTCCCACCAACAGTGCACCAGGGTTTCAAGTTGTTCACATCTTCATCACCACTTGTTATTTTCTGTTTTTGGATAGTGGATATTCTAATGAGTGTGAGGTGTTATCTCATTGATAAAAAAATAGAAAGAGGAAAAGTCCGTTGTAAATATGAGCTGATAATTTAATCCATATGTATATTATATTTTTATTAGTTTCAGATGTACAAAGCAACATAATAGTTAGACATTTACACCCCTCACAAAGTGATAACCCCCCTCCCCCAATCTACTACCCCTCTGACATTGTATATAGCTGTTACAATTCCATTGACTCTATTCCCTATGCTGTACTTTACAGCCCATAAATTATGCACATACATAATTATAGTTGACATTCAATATTATTCTACTTCAGCTTCAGGTGTATAGCGTAGTGGTCAGGCATCTACACAGTCTCTGAAGTGATCCCCCTTATATTTTTATCTTTTTATTTTTTAATTTTGAAAAATCTCATATTATAAAACTAGTTGCAAATACAGTACTAAGAATTATTTTTCTTGAGATGTTTGATAGTAAGATATTCCATTAGCTCTCCTTTCTGTTTTAAGAAATAGAATGATGACATCAACATTTCATGGAGAAGCCAAATATTTATTGAGCTTGTGACAATACAGTATATGTGTGCGTGATTGATTGATTTACAAAAATAAATCTTTCCGTGTATTAAAAACTGGTTCTAACTGATCACACCGAAACTGTACATCTTTTGCTGTTGGTCCTTCTGAAGTTTAAATCTCCACCTCCCATCACGTGAATTACTCTTCTGATCCAAAGAGCTATCAGCTGTTTATAAACATTTGGGTGTGGCCACAAGGGGGTGGAAGTGAGCTGTCCTCCCATCCTCAAGTTCTGCCACTGTATGAAGCAGCCCCTTTAAATTGGTAAGTGAGCACTTTTAAAGGCTCTTTTCCTAGTCACTAGACAGGAGTAAGAATTTTCATTTCGTTGAAGTACTCTTTATTTCTGAAGAATGAATTCACAGATTCTCTTATATTTGTCTGGCATGTTCTTCTAGTAGCTATGAAAAGCAGTCTTAAATCTGATTAGAAAAGCAAATCTAATTATTGCAGCCATAATGAAATTAGGTGTATCTTTTAAAGCTAGGTAATCTTACTCCCCCCTCCACACCCCTCCCCCATGTTATTCTTCATGTGTAAACAAAAAAACACAAAAAGGAAAGTAAATTTTCCTTCAATTAAGTTTTGGACAAGTTGTTTTCTTGTATTATAAAAACCCAAATACTTTATTAAGTATCAAATACCTATCACTGCTGGCAGGGGATTCTGAGAAGATGGTGGAGTAGGAAGCACCAGGAATCTGTCTTTTTACCTAGATAACAATTGCACTGGCAGTATCTGTCTGATGTAACTATTTTGGAACTCTGGAGTCTATTGAAGGCTTGCAACTTCCAGGGGAAGATTTGGAAGGTAAACTGTGGTCAGTTTCAGCCCTTAGCTCTTAGCAGATATATGCATCCCTCACTTTCAACCCATGGGAGGCAGCTGTGCATGTGTTCCTGGAACAGCTTGCACACAGCTTCTGGAAGACAGGATGAGCAAAAAGGTCCTTATCCTCCATATATCAACGATCTATGCTCTGATGGCTGATTGCTGCTTCTGATCACAGAGGTGCCAATAAAAAGGCAGGCAGCCATTGTTGCACCTCCTCCCATTGTCACAAGGCCCCCTCCTTCTAACTTAAGTGACTTCCAGACATTTAAAGGGCTGGCACCCTTTTTTCTCCCCTTTCATTTTTGCTTTTCCTGCCTTCTGGGAGCTAGACATTAAAGACTGTGACATTTAAAAATGACTGTATGTGAGAGGATAATTAGAAAGTGACCATGCATGCCTAGGGAAAGGCTCAGAAACAACCTTAAGTTTATACCTCAGTCTGATCCATGGCACAGAGACACCTACAACAATTAAAACAAACAAACAAAAACAATAACAAAAAATATAAATCCTGGGGAAGATGGAGAATCTGATTTCTAAAGTTACCACATTATTAGATTCAAATGTCCAGTGTTCAACATAAAGTCACAAGGCATATAAAGAAATAGGAAAGTATGATTCATTCAAAGGGAAGAAATAAATCAACAGAAACTGTCCCTGAAAAAGACCTAATGTCAGATATACTATATAAAGACTTTAAAACAACTGTTTTAAAGATATTAAAAGAACTAAAGGAAGATGTAAAGAAAGTCAAGAAAACAATGTGGGGCCGGCTGAGTGGTGTGTTGGTTAAGAGTTGGCTCGGGACGCCAGCTCTGAGCAGCAGGGCCCCGGTTCGGATCCCACATGGGGCCAGTGATGCTGCGCCCTCTACAGCTAAGATGGTGAACAACAGCTCGACCTGGAGCTGGGTTGCCGTGAGTCGCCGGCGACAGCGTGGGCTACCATAAGCTACTGTGAGTGGCTGGCAGCCGGCATGACCTGCCAAGAGCCACCGTGAGCAGCCATCCAGTGGCCAGCGACTGATCTGCCTCACCTAGGAAGAGCACAATGATAATATCAACATGGGCCAGTGAAGCAATGTCCTCCACAACTAGACTGAAGAACAAAAGGACGGCAACTTGTCTGTCCCCCTTCCCTGATTCCCCAACACTGAACCCCTCCCCCAACTCCCCCCTAAATAAATAAATAAATAAATACCCCCCCCCAAAAAAACCAAAAAAAACAGGTGGTAGTGAGTATCTACGTTAAAAAACGAAAGAAAGAAAATAATGTGAACAAAATGAAAATATTACTAAAGAGAAAACTTAAAAAGAAACCAAAAAGAACTTCTGGAGCTGTAAAGTACAATAATTGAAATGAAAAATTCCCTAGATGGATTCAAAGGCAGATTTGAGTAGACAGAAGAAAGGATCATCAAACTTGAATAGTACAAAGGAAATTATCCAGTCTGAGGAACAGAAAGAAAAAATGACTGAAGAAAAGCTAAAAGAGCCTAAAATGGGACACCAGTAAGAGGACCAACATACACATATCTGGGAGTCCCATGAAGGAGAGAGAAAGGGGCAGAGAATATTTGAAGAAATAATGGCTGAAAACTTCTCAAATTTGATGGAAGACATAAATATAAATACCCAAGAAGCTCAGTAAACTCCAAGTAAGATGAACTCAAGGAGACCTACACTGAGACACATTATATTCACACTTTCAAAAGACAAAGAATCTTGAAAGCAGCAAGAATTGTCACATAGAAAGGATCCTCAATAAGACTATGAGCAGATTTCTCATCAGAAACTTTGGCAATCAGAAGACAGTGGGCTAGTATATTCATAGAAAAAACAAACCTGTCAACCAAGAATTCTATATCTGGCAAAACTGCCCTTTAAAAGTGAGAGAGAAATTAAGACGTAGATAAACATAGGCTGAGAGAGCTGGTGACCATTAGACTTGCCCTGCAAGAAATGCTTAGAGGCTTCTTGCGAGGCGAAATGAAAGGACACCAGACAGTAACTGGAAGTCATATGGAGAGACAAAGATCTCAATAAAGGTAAATATATGGGCTATTATAAGAACTAGTGTTACTGTAACAAAGGTTTGTAAGTGTACTTTTTTTCTACATGATTTAAGAAACAAATACATTTAAAGAAAAAAGTTATTAATGGTAAAAGCTAGTGTTACTGTAACTTTGGTTTCTAACTCCAGATCTTGATTTCTACATAATTTAAGAGATGACTGCATTTAAAAGAATTATTAGTTTATGTTTTGGGACACACAGTGTATAAAGATGGTATGTTGTGACATCAACAACTAAAAAGGGTGGAGATGGAGCTGTAAAGGAGCAGAGCTTTTGTATGTTATTGAAGCTAAGCTGGCATAAATTGAAATTAGAGTGTTATAACTTTAGGTTGTTAAATGTAACCTCCATTATAATCACACAAATATTAGGTACAGAAAAGGAAATGAGAAATTAATTTAAACATTTCACTACAACAACAACAACAACAACTAAACACAAAAGAAGACAATAGTGCAAGAATCGAGGGACAAAAAAAACTATAAGACATATATAAAACGAATAGCACAATGATAGAAGTGAGTCCCTTATTATCAGTAATTACTTTAAATGTGAATGGATTAAACTCTCCAGTTGAAAGACAGAGATTGGCATAGGGATAAAAACATGTGATCCAACTACAGCAGACTCATTTGAGATGGAAAGACACAAACAGGTTTAAAGTGAAAGGATGGAGAAATATTCCCATGCAAATAGTAACCAAAAGAGAGCAAAGAGAGCAGGGTGAGTATACTAATACCAGTTAAAGTAGACTTCAAATAAAAAAAAGTTTACAAGAGATAAGGAAGGACATTACTTATTAACAAAAGATTCATTACAGCAACAAGATATAACAATTATAACCATTTATGCATCTAATGAAAGACCATCAAAATGTATGAAGCAAACACTGACAGAATTGAAAGGAGAAATAGACTAAACCAAGGGCACATCTGCCTTAAGAACTAGATACATTCTGTATGTTATAAGATCTAATGATTGAATAACTGATAATAGTAATGAATTTTTCATTTTAGCCACAATCCAATATGAGGTTTCTGTACTTTTTTGAATTTAAAAAAATCTACTTTCAGTAATTACAAAGTGCTAACAAGTATTTTTTTAGAGTTAATCCTTTTAAAAAGACATTGTCAGGGAGCTGCAAGAGAGAGCTGAAGCCACAGCCACTACCATCATCTCCAGGGCTCTACGGTGGATGCAGTACCCCCATGGCACCCATGTAAAAATCCAGATACACTTCTTCAGCTATGTGAGCTGCAAATTCTTGCATCCATGTCTGTCCATCCCATCAAGATCCAAGATTCATGCCAAAGACCACAACCCAAGCCTCAGAGATTTTGAAGCCAGTGCCATAAGACTGGTAGACAATATAATTATTGGCTCTCAAATAGAAATAAACCGAGTTAGAGTGACCTTTTATTATCAATTCTGTATGGTGGGTCTGTAGAGCACAACTAGAGTGTCCATCACAGTAGTGGCTATTACTTGGAAAGCCTTCTTTGCTTGGTTCTTAGTGATCATAGCTCTCTGTTGAAGCAGTCTGAGATTGATGGTGAATCCTCTGAGCTAAACACTGCAGTGGGGCATGCCTCCTAGAAGTGGCAAAGTATTTCTCTCATGTGGTGTAAGGAAGGTCTGGAGACCTATTCAGCTCACAGATCCTAGATAAATCAAAAGTATGGGAGGAATAGTGTACCCCATAGGTCTGTCCTCACCTTAGATGACTGACTAAAGCATGGCACTCTCAAGGAGCACCTTTAACAATTTCATACTTCATTTATGCAGACCACACGAGAGGGTCCAGCTCTGGAAAGTCTCTGGCTTTGGGCTCCCACTTTTTGCTAAGACCACCAGTTGAATCTTCCTTAGTACTGAGCTGGACTTCATCCCTCAGGGCCAGGGGACAGCAGTGCTCCAAGTGATCTCGGCAGAAACTGCCAAGCTGCTGCTGGAAGGGAATCTGTAGAGGCAGATGTGTAGGTTTTTTTTCTTGCCTTAAGTCATATAGCTACTCAGTGTTGGATCAAAATTAGAACTACTCATACCAACGCAGAACTTGTACTCTTTTTTTAACCTTTTTTTTTCAATGACAGTTGACATTCAATGTTATATTATTATAGTTTCAGGTGTACAGAATAGTGGTTAGACATTTATGTAACTTACCAAGTGATCCCCCATAAGTCTAGTACCCACCTGGCAATATACATGGTTATTACAGTATTACTGACTCTATTCCCTATGCTGTACTTTACATCCCCATGAGTATTTTGTAACTGCCAATTATACTTCTTACTCCCTTCAGCTTTCTCACCCAGCCCCCAAAATCCCCTCCCATCTGGCAACCATCAGTTTGTTCTCTGTATTTATGAGTCTGTTTTCTGTTTTGTTTGTTCATTTATTTTGTTCTTTAGATTCCATATATAAGTAAAATCATATGGTATTTGTCTTTCTCTGTCTGACTTATCTTGGCAGATAAGTAGATTCTAACCAGAGACTGATCCTGGAAGCTGCTAATGATCCAAAGTCCCACTAGGCCTACTGTCTTCCCCTTACCATAGAGGTGGTTTTTTTTTAAAGATTTTATTGGGGAATTGGGGGAGGGGAACAGCACTGAGGAATCGGGGGAAGGGGAACAGACAAGTTGCTGTTGATTTTTTTGTTCTTCAGTCTAGTTGTGGAGAACATTGCTGCACTGACCCAGGCTGGCACCATCATTGCACTCTTCCCGGGCGAGGCAGATCAGTCACCGGCTTCTGCACGGCTGCTCATGGCGGCTGCTGGCCGCTCAGCTGGCTGCTGGCTACACATGGTAGCCCATGGCAACCCATTGCAACAGGGAGCTGCAGCCTATGCTGCCACCGGCGAACCACGGCAGCCTAGCCCCAGGTCGAGCTGTTGTTCAGCATCTTAGCTGCAGAGGGCAGTGTCACTGGCCCTCATATGTGGGATCCGAACTGGGGCCCTCTGGCTGTGGGATCCGAACCGGGGCCCTCTGGCGTCCCAAGCCAGTTCTTAACCAACACACTATAGAATTTTTGAGGCATATGAAGAGCTTTTTCCAGATTGTTTAAAACTAAAACCAAAGCCCCATTGTGAAGAACTCAAGGGTAGAGATAGAGTACTGATGGCATGTATTGGTATTAGCTTACCAAACTTAACAAGACCTTCAGGTGGTATTGTCTCAGCGTAAGACCCTACCCGACAAACAGAATAATACAGGTAAAGAAACCCAGGGAATCATTTTGAAGGCATACTTCCAGGACAGGAGAGCCAATACATTAAAGACTCTTTTGTTTCCATCATCAACAACAAAAAACTCATATAAATAAAAGAAAACTATACATCCAAATAAAAAGACCTACTCATAGGATAGTTGCACTCACTCATGAAAAAGCTTTAGTGAATCTGCTGTTAATCCTGCTCTAAAACTGTGTTGCATTTTGCAGATCTGTTCTATATTAATTCGGTGAATAAAATGAACAATGAAAGTTCATAGTAATTCACATATCTCTCTGTCTAAGGATTTTTCACACCCTTGCTTATCTCCACTCTAGGCTGTTAGCTCCCGTGCATTCTGCTTTTTCTCATTCCGAAGGTCCAGGCCAAGTACTGGCAACTAATAGGCATGCATTACCTACTTATGAAATTGCTGAGCAAATAAATGGATGAATTGAAACTAGGGAAGCTTGTGTAGCAACAGGCATCTTGTAGCTTTAAGAGTAATTCATGACCGGATGATTAACTTTTTATAGGGTTTCTCACAGAATTATTTACCCAATTAAATAAAATGTGTAATTAACTTCATGTTTTTTTAAAGAAATTGCCTACAAATAAGAGCCAAAGATTGGCCTATCCTTCTCCACTTCTCTACCCTCCCACTCCAACCCCCCAAATTATAATCTCACCTTCCTCCAGGAAATATTCAGGGAACTTAAAAAAATTAATAAAGTTAATATACTTTCCTTTTTGTTCACTACAAGTTATTTGTTTCGGATTGAAGAGTAAGAGGCTACTAGGAAAAGTTTATTCTGAACACTTAATTCAGGACTGCTGAATTCAGTATAAGATCAAGTTTTTTCCCCCCTTCTCTTATATTCTTATGCTTGTGGGTTTAAACAGTCCAAACAGTAGGAACTCCTGATATACATGACTTTTCTTACCCTGAAACATATATACATATACATATAGAGGGTGCCAAAAAAATGTATATGCATTTTAAGAAAGGAAAACTGTATTACAATTGTAATACTCAATATATACCGATAAGCTGGGCTGCCTTGGGTCTCCTGCGACGGCGTAGGCTGCAGTCCACTGCTGCAGTGAGCTGTCATAAGCTACTTTGTGTAGCCAAGCAGCCAGCATGAGCGGCAGCAGCCGCCATGAGCGACCGTCCAGAAGCCGGCGACTGATCTGCCTCGCCCGGGAAGAGCACAATGATGGTGCCAACTTGGGCCAATGAAGCAACATCCTCCAGAACTAGACTGAAGAACAAAACGACAGCAACTTGTCTGTTCCCCTCCCCCAATTCCCCAATAAAATCTTTAAAATATATATATATATACCGATAACAAAAGATGAATACAAGTCACGTGTGACTTCTGCAATGACAATAGGTGCTCAAAGTGGTTACCATCAGCGTCCAGACACTTCTGATTACAGTTAACTACTGCTTGAGCAATGTTCACCAAAGTGTCCACTTGCATACATTTTTTTGGCACCCCTGGTATGTGTGTGCTTGTACACCAGGTATACACAAGTTATATTTCAGG
>NW_017731491.1:347454-357624 GCF_001890085.2 Hipposideros armiger | reverse complement strand
GCGGCTGCTGGCCGCTCACGCTGGCTGCTGGCTACACACGGTAGCCCATGGCAACCCACTGCCACAGGGGCTGCAGCCTACACCATCACCAGCAACTCGTGGCAGCCCAGCTCCAGGTTGAGCTGTTGTTCAGCATCTTAGCTGTGAAGGGCAGTGTCACTGGCCCTCATATGTGGGATCCGAACCGGGGTCCTCTGGCGTCCCAAGCCAGTTCTTAAGCATTGCGCCACTCGGCTGGCCCTGTGTTTATGTTTTAAATATATTTTAAAGCAAATGTATACTACAGAAAGATTTCCTATTATAACCCAAATGAACTCTCAATTGTCACCATCATCAAATTCCGTATCACTTCAACATACATAATTAATTATCTCAAAAGAGAAGTAAACCATCTAATGGAGAATTTTTACTAAGTGAAATTAAAGAGCATTAGCTAGAACTAACATGTTGAGTGTTAGTATTATTTGAAGAATGTTAGTCTTCAGAAAAGATAGTTTAAAATGTTTGCCATATTTTTATCAATTGCATAGATAACAAGATTTCTGAAAAACAAAATATTTCCCAGGTAAAAGTGAAAATTTATCCCAGAGCAGCATCTGTTCTTTAAATTATGGTTAAACCGGAAATGTATAGTATATAAAAGTGTATAAATTATAGGCTTACAAATATTTTCTATCATACCTGTGTAATGGCAAGGAATTGGACTGTATTATTGTTCTTTCTACCTTTATTGTAACATTTCTATGGATAAAAATTCAGTTCTGTTTTAGCCTTCCTGTCTAGTTAGATAAGACTCCCAGTCTACAGTGTTGATTTTCTTTTTATGTATATAAAGGGGTCATCAAGGGAAGTGTGGACATCCAGCAGTGTAATACAGGGAAAGAGCAATGAACTAAGAGCAAGAAGACCTGATTTTAGTTTTGTCTCACCTCTTACAACGCCTCAGTTTCCTCATCTGTAAAATGAGGTGACATCTGCCCATCTATCCCATAGGATTGTTGAAAAAGCAAACAACAGTGTTTATAGAGAAGTTTTAACAAACATTAAGCACCAAATATTACAGCAAGATATAAAGTGATAGTATATTCACTAGAGTTTATCTAAATTCTTTTCCATTTTATTTTACAAACTTACAGCCTAATTTTTCTAATTCTGTGTTATGGCTGACACCCTTTATATCATATAGTATTAAGGTCATTTACTGAGAAAAAACAAGAACAGAGAAGTTGACAGGCTTTAGATAGCATCAAGTTCTTATTTAGTACAAATGTAGTATTGAATTAGAGCTTCCCATCTCTGGGTCAGTAGGTCAAAGCCGATTCAACCTGAATGATGATTACCTAAAGTCAGCCATTGGATGCCATTTGGAAAGCCCTATTTCAAGGTAATGATTATCTTGTCATCCATTCAGTACATTTGTATTAAGGAAAGACTCATGGACTTTTTTCTCTGACTCACTACTATTCCACCATCCTGAGGCAGAAAGAATGTATTAGTAAACACAACTGGCAGACTATCTGGTGTTAATTATTCACTGGGAATTTCCCCAAGCCAAGCAGCCATTTGGAAAGAGAAGAAAGGACCCGTTATCAGTGACCTGGCCCAGCCCAAAAACAGCTGTTCTGCTGAAACACCAAACAAAAAGGTCAGGAAATTTAGAAATTGTTCAAAACACATAATTGGTTCTGAGCCACCTTTGCTTACAACCATCTTTACTCTTCAGTGGAAAAGTTCTCACTCATGTTCCAACAGCACTCGCTGCTTACCTTTCACAGCACTTCCAACACTATTGTTACACATTACTGTCTGTTCTTGCCACTTAAACTGAGGGCAGGGACAATCTCTATCGTGTTCATGATTGTATCCTTGAATTCTGGCACGTAGAAGGTCCTCACTAACTTTCTGTAGTAGGAACGAATAAAGAACCGTATTTTTCATCCATTCTCAGGCTTTGGGAAAAGATATTTCGCCTCTTAGCCCATTCCCTCAACTCTGTAATAGAAGAATATTTTACAGTTGTTTCATAAGGATTTGAGATATAATGGTTAAGTGCCTATTAAAGTAATAGGCACTCAACAAGTGGTAATTATTATTAATTTTGCTATTATTCCTTTTTATCATTATAAACTGAGTTCTTCTAAAACTAGGATCATAATTTTATGTCTGTACTAAACAAATACATCTTTACAGTAGGTATTTCAGAAACCTTCAGAATCACTACAAGTAGTTCTTCATCCAAAAAAACAAAAAAAAGCAGTTAATACTAAGATTAAAGCCCTTTCCAAATAAGTTAAAATATACCTGGTGGCCAGTTCATTTTGTTTTGTTTTGTTTTGTTTTGTTTTACTTAACTGTCTCTCTTAAGAACTGGAAGATGAAATCACTTTTAATATGCAATTGAGTTAAAAGGTGATTGTCTTAAGTAGGTTGGTGTGTGAATTCTACAGAAGCAAAAGACTCTTAAGTTTTAAGAAGACCAAACTTAGGGTTTTCTATTAAAAGGATGGTCTATAACATATGTACATTACACACACTCTCTTACAAATACATTGCTGCTTTAGCCACATATTTATAATTGATAGTTCTGGAACATGAAAATATAGGCCTTGTAGAAGATAAAAAAACATATTTGGGAAGACTGCCAATAATTACATGTGAAAATATTATTCCAATAGGAAGTTCATGTGTGTTACTATTTTTAAGTTAGAGATTTTATCTGCGGTTGAAAAGAGAAAATGGTTGTTTTTTAAAACTAACCTGTAAGGCAGGCCGAGTGGCTCAGTTGGTTAAGAGCACGAGCTCTGAGCAACAGGGTCGCTGGTTCAATTCCCACATGGGCCAGTGAGCTGCCGCTGAACTGCCAACAGGTGACAGGATGACTCAGCTGGTGAGAGCACGTGCTCCTAAGAACAAGGTTGCCTATTTGACTCCTGCATGGGATGGTGGGCTACACCTACCTGCAACTAAGATTGAACACAGCACCTTGAGCTTAGAGGCTGCAAGCTGCTGACCGAATGGCGACTGGACTTGGAGCTGAGCTAGCTGCGCCCTCCACAACTAAGACTGAAGGACAACTTGGCTGTTCCCCTTCCCCAATTCCCTAATAAAATCTTAAAAAATAAAAAATAAAAAAAATCTGTAAGCTAGAAGTTACACATGAAATTCCAAGTTCTTTAACTGTGATAAATTAACCATGCAGGAGCTCAATTTTTAAGAATACCAAATTCCACCAGGTAAAGCTCATTAACTGGAGTCTTCTCTCACTTTCCCCACCACCACCACCCTGTTCTGTTTGTTTTTTTCACATACTGTAGTTTATTTGGGGGTGTTTTGAACTCTAAATGCCCTGCAGCATGCCGGTAGTGATGTCGCTGGGAGTTTGAGAACTCGCCTGGAATTGAGAGGGTGAGGGTTGTTTAGCAGTATGGCCATAATAAGGTAAACTAAGAGATTGGTTGAGATTGCCAAGGGAGAGGGTTAGCTATTATTTTAACACACTTATCTCTGATTTTTGCATCCGCTCTTAAGCCAAAAGAAAGCAGAAAATGAGCCCATATAGATCTCTTCATATGTCAAACACATGTGAAGAATGAGAAATTAAATTATTCTTACACACACACAATTACATTTCTCTGTCACTCTAGAAACTTGAAAAATGACTGACGAGCCAATTTGATATGGATCTTTTAGGTTCTAGCGGGTGAACACATTTCGGAAGGTTTTGAATCTGCAAAACATTCTAATGGTTTTATTGGCTTCTATACCTTTGGTGAAAATAATTCCTGTTTCTTGGAGTTTACACTCTTTAAATATTATATCCTTTAAGTTAAAAAATGCTTGTCGATGAAGATCAATTGTGACAATGTCCTCCTTTCTCATTGGGGTTAAATGTATATTTTACCTCTCTCTACTGGCTTGTTTTGTTTCCCTTGTCTTAAAAAAGTGATCAGGTATTCATCAGACTAAAAGAAATTAAAATATAACTTAAAAATACCATTCCATAACCTTGCTTTCACCTCAAACTCTAATTTTACTTTGATTTCTTGAAAGGACAGTCTGTGTTTACTGCCTCCTTTGTCACCTCCTGTTCACTCTTCAACCCATGACTTTTGCTCCCTCAAGCAAACTGTTGCTTTTGTTAAAATTGCCAGTGAATCCTTTTTAGTCCCTATCTTAAATGACACTACTGACCATTCTTCTCACCTCCCTCGGCTTTCTTATTGTCATTCTTTGCTGGTGGCTCTCCTTATACTCTCAGCCCAGAGCCTCCCAATTGGTTTCACCAGCAATTCTTTCCCTGTCCATCTCTTAAAAGCCAATTTTTCTCAGGAAACCATCCTTGCCTCTCTTTTACTTTATAGCACAGAGGGATGTTTTCAACCTTTTAGGGAACATGGAGTCATTTGAAAAGCAGGTTAAAACGCTAGACCTTTTCATCAGAGAAATGTGTAGTTATAACTTAAATATGCATACAATTTCAAGGATGCTCATGGCTTCCCATTCTCTGCTCTATGTGTTGTCCCTTGGTGACCTCATCCACCCCATTCTTCATGGCCATGTACCAAGAACTTTCAAATCTATTTATCTACCTCCAAACTCTTTTTGAGCTTTAAACTCTATTTCTAACTGCCTACAGTCTCTTGTATGTCCTGTGATTATCTTTATTGGATTTATCAAGTTTCTCTTCCAAAGTTTCTTCTTCCACTTATTGATGACCCCACCATCCACTAAATATTTTAAGCTGGAAACTTCATACTCATCCCTGACTCTTTCCCCAACATTCAGTCAGTCCCTAAGCTTGTCACTTCTACCTCCTGAACCTCTTCCTGATGAAAGAACAAATAAGAAAAGGATTATAGGGGGCTGACTGAGTGGTGTGTTGGTTAGGAGTTGGCTTGGGACGCCAGCTCTGAGCAGCAGGGCCCCAGTTCAGATCCCACATGAAGGCCAGTGACACTGAGCCCTCTACAGCTAAGATGGTGAAAAACAGCTCCACCTGGAGCTGGGCTGCCGTGAGTTGAGTGCAATGATAATACCAACATGGGCCAGTGAAGCGACGTCCTCCACAACTAGACTGAAGAGCAAAAGTACAGCAACTTGTCTGTTCCCCTTCCCCGATTCCCCAATGCTGTTCCACTCCCCCAATTCCCCAATAAAATTTTTTTAAAAAAGAAAGAAGGAAAGAAAGAAAGAAAGAAGGAAAGGAAGAAAAGGGTTATAGGCTGAAAAAAGGAATTAGTACAGACAAAACTATTTTAAGTTAGTAAAAATAACTTATTGAACAAACATCCAAGTAGGAATAGTTAGCATCGGGTTTAAAGTGAATTTAGACCAGCGGTTCTCAACCTGTGGATCGCAACTTCTTTGAGGGTCGAATGACCCTTTCACAGGAGTCGCCTAAGACCATCGGAAAACAAAAAGATATTTACATTACGATTCATAACAGTAGCAAAATTACAGTTATAGAGTAGCAACGAAAATAATTTTATGGTTGGGGGTCACCACAACATGAGGAACTGTATTAAGGGGTCGCGGCATTAGGAAGGTTGAGAACTGCTGATTTAGACAGACTGACCCTTTATCCTGTGCTGATACTACAGGCTATCATCTGGGTATACTCTACCATTTGGCAAAGTCTATTTTAATCAAATTTCAAAAGCTTGCATAATAAGTGAAATAAGTCAGACAGAGGAAGATAAATACCATATGATCTCACCTCTAGGTGGAATCTAAAGAACAAAACAAACAAACAAAAAATAGAAACAGACTCATAGATACAAAGAACAAACTCATGGTTACCAGATGGGAAGGGGGTTGGAGGAATGAGTGAAAAAGGTGAAGGTATTAAGAAGTATAAATTGGTAGTTACAAAATATTCATGGGAATGTAAAATATAACGTAGGGAATATAGTCAGTAATATAGTAATAACTATGTGTAGTGCCTAGTGGGTACTAGACTTTCTTGGGAGATCACTGCATAAATTATATAAATGTCTAACCACTATGCTGAACACCTAAAACTAATATAAAATAATATTGAATGTCAACTGTAGTTGAAAAATAAATTTAAACATTTTTTTAATAAAATAAAGAAATAAGAGCTTGCGTAATATATAATACAGTTGATTTTAGTGGCAGGATTTATGTCGATAGCTTTATAAAGGACTTTAATTCTGTATTTATAGAATCATTAAGGGCGGAAGGGTTATATAAAACACACATATATGTTTTTATTTCAAACTGTCCCCTTTCCCTTCATAACCTCTGTTCAGCCTTAGTCTAGGCCCTCTTCTTGCTTGAATTATTGCCTCCTAACATGATCTCTCTGCATCTAACTGATCCTCATGCCGATACATCGTCCACCTACGCTCAGACATGACTCAGATTTATTCACATCACTTTACAACATAAAGTCTCCCGTTATTCTCCATTGACTGTGGAGTAGTCTAGACTTTGGTGTGACATTTTAAAAACTGACCTCAGCCCAACTTTCCAGCCTTACCTCCTGCCACTCAACCTTACACGCTTTATTCGGGCCTTAAAGAGCTATCTACCCTTCCCTCAACATGCTTTTTGTCCTCTCAAAGTTAACTTACATATGTCTGAAAGGAACAAATTAATGCTTTATATTCATTATCTCATTTAATCCTAATAACAGTCCTAGGGAATTATTATTACCCATTTTACAGATGAGGAAGCTGAGACACAGAGAGGTTAATGACGCCCAAATCATACAGCACAGAACTCAAATTCAAACTCAGTATACTCTTGACTCTAAAGCCTCTTCTACCATTTTCTGGAATGCCCTTCCCCATCCTTTTTCTATCTGGTAACATTCCATTTGTCCTTGAAAGCTTATCTCATATCACCACCCATGGAGAGTTTTCTCTTTTCATTCATTTACTCTGTAAATTGTATTGAGTATTTTTTTAGTATTGGTTAAGAACATGGATTTTAGAATTAGATGGGACCTGGAATTGTCCTGGTTTTCTGATCCTCTAATTTCTAGTGTTTCTTGTATAACCCACACCCATCAGACATTTATTGTCTTTAATTTACTATTTTGATTTCTATGGAATGAGAACTTATAGACACTTGTGAAGAAAGTTGAGTATAGAATCCTTCTAGAAATTTAGAATTTTCCTTCAGTATTTTATAATCCTTTTAGCCATACCTAATGCAACAGCAGTTTTTAAAGTAACTGTCCTTTATTTAGCTTTTTCAAAAGCATTCAAGTTCATTTTCATAGAAATAACTTTCTATTTTTGTACTCATATGTAGTTGATTTATACAATATTTAATTAAATTATACAATCATGATAAGTTCAGTGGGCTTCAACAGGTTTTAAAACAGATTCTTGATAAGCATACAACTTAACTGGTAAAAGCACAAGTGAATGGGCATATTAGAGAGATGAACCTGTTAGAAGGAGCATCTCTGCTATGACCAATATGCTTTACAGAGAGAAGGGAGCCTGTCAGTTAATCCAGCAAGTCCTTTAAAAAATGGAAGCTGGTAGCAATTCTCATAGATCGCTGTGATGATGAAATGATATATAATTCATTTACATAGTTTGGCATAATGCTTAGCACATAATAAATGTTCAGTAAATGTTATTTACTATTATTAAGAACCATTATAACCTTTATAAGAGGGTGAATAAAGCATTAACCAAACAGCTCTGGCTGATGACGAGAAGAATAGGCTTTTCAAGCCGAGTGAACAACATCTGCAAATGCAGACCAGTAACGAGCACAGCATTCAGGGAGAGAACACTGGGTAGTTTGGTGGGCTATGGGCCAGTTTTTCACATCCCTCATCTGTTTCCCCTGCTTTACTGTGAGCTGTTGGGGATATAATTATATAGTCTCATACTTCTCTGAATACCTAGCATTCACATAACGCCTGGCAGAGTTGACATTCATTATTTTGGTATGCCTCTGTTTACCAATCCGTAAAATATGAACAAGAAGTTTAGTTCATGCAAAAACATGAAATAGTATTTGGAAGGGACTTTGAGAGCCCTGTTTCGAATGTTCAGTATAGGAAATTAATATTCTGTTTCCCTATGTTCCCTTTTTTATTATTACAGGGTTTTTCTCTAAAGTCTTAGTATTTAGCATTATGCCCATGTAAAAGTGTAAGCAGCAATTCTTTTGTAGTTAATGCTTTTGACTGACTAAAGCTCTCTTTCCTCTGAGATTTTTTTTTATTTAGTAATTTTTCTATATTCTTTTTTTTTTTTTTTTAATTGGGGAATTGGGAGAGGGGACCAGCCAAGTTGTTGTTCTTCAATCTTAGCTGTGGAGGGCACCAGTCGCCATCTGGCTGCCCATCAGCAGCTCATGACTTCTAAGCTCAAGGTGCTGTGCACAATCTTAGTTGCGGTGGGCATAGCCACCATCCCATGTAGGAGTCGAACCAGCAGCCTTGTTGTTAAGAGCGCACACTCTATCCACTGAGCCATCCGAGTGGCAGCTCAGCTCAAGGTGCTGAGTTCAGACTTAGTTGTGGGCAGGTGTAGCCCACCATCAAACAGTCAGTCTTGTTGTTAGGAGCACGTGCTCTCATCAGCTGAGCCATCCTGCCACCTGTTGGCAGCACAGCGGCAGCTCAGCTCGGGCACAGCGTCACTGGCCCATGTGGGAATCCAACCGGCAGCCCTGTTGCTCAGAGCTCGCGCTCTTAAGCTAACTCTTAACCAACTGAGCCGCTCGGCCGGCCCTCCTCCAAGATTTTAAGAAAAAGGGTCCTTGGGGAAAAACATGGCTACCCCTTTTGATTTTGGATGCCGAGCAAAATTTGAACCCCTTCAGAGATGTGAACTTAATGATTAAGTGAACACATCCATTGTTCAAGCAGTATCACCCATTATAGTTCCAATATTAGTCTGGCCCTTTGGAGATGGGGTGGCTGAGGAGAATTAAGATGCCTTTGAGCAGGGATAGCTTCTTTACAAAGACTAATCTTACAGCCCACAAAGGCAAGCATTTTTTTAGTGATGGGATTTCTTCTAAGAGAATTGAGTTTTAAATGTGTATTTAGGTCCCACTTTGGGTTACATTCAACTTTAAAGAATTTCAGAATGGAGGGTGAGGGAGCTATTGTTTTTGTTACAATTTAATTGATTGTT
Organism: Hipposideros armiger; assembly: GCF_001890085.2. Classification (NCBI taxonomy): domain Eukaryota; kingdom Metazoa; phylum Chordata; class Mammalia; order Chiroptera; family Hipposideridae; genus Hipposideros; species Hipposideros armiger. The sequence continues at coordinate 348,490 of NW_017731491.1, read as the reverse complement.
TAATCATCCACCTCTGTTCTAGTAATATCTAGAATAAATTACTCCTGGTAATAATATAAGAAGAAAATAACTTCCTTTAAATGTAATTCATTCAGTGTTAGCTAAATCTGTCACTAGGCTCCCACTCAAAGCCCAGAATTTTCTATGACGTGAAAAGGACCATAATTATAAGTGGTTTTCAGCAATCAATAAATGTCACTAAGAACTTTATTTTTAACAGTTACTTATTATGTCTTCCTATTTACTCAGTTTTTAAAAATCAGCTTGGACATATTTTTATCTAAATGATTAACCTAATTTTAATAAGTATTTTTTCTTTAGAAATTTTTGTTAGGAATTGTGTTGAGGCAATCATATTTCTCAGTCCCCAAAATGGAATTGCTATTTTTAACTCAACACAGTTCTTTTCCCTGAAGACCTTCTTTTTGAAAGGCAATATGCTGTAATTGAAACTGTTTACATTCAAGCTTAGTTTTCTCTGAATCTGTTACTTTACCTATAAAATTATGAAAACATCAGCCAAAAGGAGTAATTACCATTAAATTAGACCACTTTAGGTGAAGTATTTTACAAACAAATTGTAAATAATGTAATTTCTGGTAATATAGTCATTGTAAAATGTCTATAAAACAGAAAGATTTATAGTCCCTTGTTCTCAGTTATGTGGAAAGAGCACTGGTATTGGGAGTCAGGAGACCTGTGTTTGTATTGGTTGCATGACTTTAAAAACTACATTCATTCTTTGAGATTCACTTCCTTCTTCCTTAAAAAAAAAATTAGTATGCTTTAAATAAAAACCACAATGAGATACCATCTTACCCCGGTCAGAATGGTTATCATCAATAAGTCAACAAACAACAAATGCTGGCGAGGTTGTGGGGAAAAGGGCACCCTGGTGCACTGTTGGTAGGACTGCAGACTGGTGCAGCCACTATGGACATCAGTATGGAGATATCTCAAAAAACTGGAAATGGAACTACCTTATGACCCAGCAATTCCACTCTTAGGTATTTATCCAGAAAAACCCAAGACATTA
>NW_017731491.1:343691-345409 GCF_001890085.2 Hipposideros armiger | reverse complement strand
TTTGTTCTTCAGTCTAGTTGTGGAGGACGTCGCTTCACTGGCCCATGTTGGTATTGTGATCATTGCGCTCTTCCTGGCTGAGGCAGATTGGTTGCCATTGGACAGCCGCCGCTCATGGCGGCTCACAGGCAGCTCACACTGGCTGCCAGCCACTCATGGTAGCTTACGGCAGCCCACTGCAGCTCCATTGCAGCCTATGCCGTTGCTGGTGACTCACGGCAGCCCAGCTCCAGGTGGAGCTGTTGTTCACCATCTTAGCTGTAGGAGGCGCAGCATCACTGGCCCATGTGGGATCCAAACTGGGGCCCTGCTGCTCAGAGCTGGCATCCCAAGCCAACTCTTAACCAATGTGCCACTTGGCCGGCCCCGGAAAAACTTTTTTTTTTTTTCTTAGCTGAGCCATCCTGCCACCTCTTGGCAGCTCAGCAGCAGCTCAGCTCAGCTCGGGCCAGGCATCAAACCGCTGTTGCTCAGAGCTCAAACTCTTGAGTGAGCTCTTAACCAACTGAGCCACTCGACCGGCCCTGAAAAATCTTTTATTTACTCTTTTATATGTATTTCATATAGCAACCTTAAGAAATAAAAAAGAAAGTTAAATGCTTTATTAGTGATAATTTTCTGAATTTTAAAGAAAAATATACCATATGCACAACATAAAAACATGAATGGAAAGGTGAACACCAAATTCAGGAGAGAAGTTTCATGTACAGAGAGTGGGGAAGGGCTCCTAGAGAAGTTCACAGTGGGCTTCAACTGTAATGTTTTAGTTCTTAAAATCTGAAGGGTAAAATGTTGCAACGTGATAGTGCTGTCTACTATCTGGCTGTTTGTTACCCTCTCTGTTCTTTGCTGTATGTTTGAAATATTTCACATTAAAAATTAAAAGAAAGGGTAGCTGGTTAGCTCAGTTGGTTAGAGCATGGTGCTGATAACACCAAGGTTGCGGGTTCGATCCCTGCATGGGCCACTGTGAGCTGCACCCTCCTTAAAAAAAAAAGAAATTAAAAGAAAGATTTGCTACTTAATTTTCTTTTCCCCTAACAAAGTGTTTTTCACTTCACTTAAGATCCTTTGTCCAGTTTGCCTTCCAGCTGAGGTGGATTGAATAGAATCTGACAACACCGTATCTTTTCTCAGTTAGTTGATGTACTAGCTAAAGAATGATAACAAAATGCCCCCTTTCTACTAAGGATGAAGAGTATAACTTTTGCATACTTCGTGGTTTTGCCTCACCCCGAGAGAAAAAAACTTACTGTATTGTACTTAAATTCCTTGGAGCTATTTGACATGGTTGTTGATAAGTATATAATTGTATAAAGTATGTAATTTTGCATGTTCACCTGATTTTGGAGAAGAAAGACAAGGAAAGTGAAATATGGCCGGGGAAGCTGATACATGAAAACTTGGAGAGATAATGGTGCTGCTGAGCCAGGGCCTGGAAACTTGACCAGTCTAAACAAACTGCATAGCACTAAATTGCTTGTGAAGGGCTGAAGCAATCCTGCTGCGATTTGAACTTTTGGCTCCTGAAAGTCTAGGGCAGGCTTGAAAATAAAAATAAAGTCCTTACCTACTAGGTTGTGTTCCAGACCCTCTACTGGATTCTCTGTATGAAGGAGGCCTCTATCTAAAAAGCAAGAGGCGGGGCCGGCCGAGTGGTTCAGTTGGTTAAGAGCTCGCTCAAGAGTTTGAGCTCTGAGCAACAGCGGTTCGAGTCC
>NW_017731491.1:341429-342507 GCF_001890085.2 Hipposideros armiger | reverse complement strand
GATCTGCCTCGCCAGGGAAGAGCGCAATGATGGTGCCAACTTGGGCCAGTGAAGCAGCGTCCTCCACAACTAGATTGAAGAACAAAATGACAGCAACTTGTCTGTTCCCCTTCCCCCAATTCCCCATCACTGTTCCCATCCCCCCAATTACCCAATAAAAAAAATCTTAAAAAAAAAAAATAATAATATATACATCTGAAAATACCTCAAATCATAGGCAAAGTACTATTGCATAAATGTTATATCACAGTGGTATTTTATTAACAGTGAATGTCTTTTCTTATAGTTCTTCTCATGGTCAGCTTTAGCAGAGCATTTTCCTAAGATAAGAGAATTTAGAAGGCTTGTGAGGGGGACTATAAAAGTCTTTTAAAACTTTTAAAAGTATTCCTCTTCTAATTATTTAATATACTCATTTTATTAGGGATGCTTGTCAACCATAAATAGTTTTCCAGCTTTGGGCTTAATCATGGTGAGAAGGGGATTATAAACAAACCATTTTTATGAACTCTCCACAAAAAGATGGAAAAGTCCAAGTTGAAATAACTACTTTATAAGAAGTGACTATGTGAAGATAAATTTTAGAGGAACTGGTCTTTTCTCTTTTATTTGTTAGATACCATAAATCAAGAGCTTAACAGTCACTAGGCTATCAAGCCTAATTGTTGTTTTCTGTAAGTATACCAGGTTCTTAAGCATTTGAAACCTGTTGATATCCTTCCTCACTGAGATTTTTAGACAAAATATGAACTAGAAGTTTTTGTTTTGTTTTTTCAACATTTTTTTATAAAAGAAGTAAACGTGCAGATTAAGTTATACAGTAAACACCCAAATCCCTCCTGGATTCACAATTAACAATTCGCTATACTGTCGTTTTGTCAGATACCTACCTACTTATCTATTCATCCCTGGACTAGAAGTTTGTAAGAGGAAAAATCTTTTTTTTTTTTAAAGATTTTATTGGGGTATTGGGGGAAGGGAAAAGCATTGGGGAATCGGGGAAGGGGAACAGACAAGTTGCTGTCCTTTTGTTCTTCAGTCTAGTTGTGGAGGACGTCGCTTCACTGGCCCATGTTGG